>NW_026114670.1:0-57308 GCF_025201925.1 Gopherus flavomarginatus | reverse complement strand
TGGTGTTGGGGTCCCCAGGGGTTGGAACTCTGGAGCTGGGATTGGGGCCCCGGGGGTTAGGCCCCTGGAGCTATGGTTCAGGCGCTCAAGGTTTGGGCCCCTGGAGCTGGGGTCGAGGGCCTCAGGGGTTGGGCCCCTGGAGCTGGCGTTGGTGCCCCCAGGGGTTGGGCCCCTGGAGCTGGGGTTGGAGCCACTAGGGGTTAGGCCTCTGAAGCTATGGTTCGGGCGCTCAGGGGTTGGGCCCCTGGAGCTGGTGTTGGGTCCCCCAGGGGTTGGGTCCCTGGAGCTGGTGTTGGGGCCCCAGGGGTGAGGCCCTGGAGCTATGGTTCGGGAGCTCTGGGGTTGGGCCCCTGGAGCTGGTGTTTGAGCCCCAGGGGTTAGGTCCCTGGAGCTAGGGTTCGGGCGCTAAGGGGTTGGGACCCTGGAGCTATAGTTCGAGCGCTCTGTGGTTGGGCCCCTGGAGCTGGGGTCGAGGGCCCCAGGGGTTGGGCCCCTGGAGCTGTGGTTGGACCCCCGGGGGTTAGGCCCCTGGAGCTATGGTTCGGGCGCTCAGGAGTTGGGCCCCTGGAGCTGGGGTCGAGGGCCCCAGCGGTTGGGCCCCTGTAGCTGGGGTTGGGGCCCCCAGGGGTTGGGCCCCCGGAGCTGATGTTGGGGCCCCAGGGGTTAGGCCCCTGAAGTTATGGTTCGGGCGCTCAGGGGTTGGGCCCCTGGAGCTGGTGTTGGGGCCCCCAGGGGTTGGGCCCCCGGAGCTGATGTTGGGGCCCCAGGGGTTAGGCCATTTGAGCTATGGTTCAGTCGCTCAGTGGTTGGGACCGTGGAGCTATGGTACGGGCGCTCAGGGGTTGAGCCCCTGGAGCTATGGTTCGGGCGCTCAGGTTTTGGGGCCCTGGATCTGGTTTTGGGGCCCCCAGGGGTTAGGCATCTGGAGGTATTGTTCGGGCGCTCAGGCGTTGGGCCCTTGGAGCTGGTGGTTGGGCCCCCAGGGGTTAGGCCCCTGGAGCTATGGTTCGGGCACTCAGGAGTTGGGCCCCTGGAGCTGGTGTTGGGGCCCCTGACCGAAAGTCACCCCCTGCTCTCCCATCCCCCACGAAGACACTCCCCACTCCATCACAGTAATGCCCAGTGCATTTCCTGCATGGAGGAAGAGTGAATCCGTGTGGCGAGATAGGGTAATGCACAGAGCATTTCCGCGCATGGAGCAACAGTGACACCATGTAGCCACACAGGGTAATACACGGAGCATTTCCCCGCATGGAGCAACAGTGACACCATGTGGTCACGCACGGTAATGCACAGAGCATTTCCTGCATGGAGTTTTGGTTCGGGAGCTCTGGGGTTG
The DNA here is from genome assembly GCF_025201925.1 of Gopherus flavomarginatus. Lineage (NCBI taxonomy): Eukaryota > Metazoa > Chordata > Testudines > Testudinidae > Gopherus > Gopherus flavomarginatus. Next base: position 55,969 of record NW_026114670.1, on the reverse strand, counting down.
GGCCCCTGGAGCTGTTTTTGGGGCTCCCAGGGGTTGGGCCCCTGGAGCTGGTGTTGGAGCCGCCAGGGGTTAGGCTCCTGGAGCTTTGGTTCGGGCGCTCAGGGGATGGGTCCCTGGAGCTGGTGTTGCGGTCCCAAGGGGTTAGGCCCCTGTAGCTGGTGTTGGGGCCCCAGGGGTTAGGCCCCTGGAGTTAAGGTTCGGGCTCTCAGGGGTTGGGCCCCTAGAGCTGGGGTCAAGGGCCCCAGGGATTGGGGCCCTGGAGCTGGGGTTGGGGTCCCCGGGGGTTTGGCCCCTGGAGCTATGGTTCGGGCGCTCAGAGGTTGGGCCCCTGTAGCTGGTGTTGGGGACCCCAGGGGTTGGGCCCACGGAGCTGATGTTGGGGCCCCAGGGGTTAGGCCATTTGAGCTATGGTTCAGGCGCTCAGTGGTTGGGCCCCTGGAGCTATGGTACTGGCGCTCAGGGGTTGAGCCCCTGTAGCTATGGTTCGGGCGCTCAGGTTTTGGGGCCCTGGATCTGGTGTTGGGGCCCCCAGGGGTTAGGCATCTGGAGGTATTCTTCGGGCGCTCAGGCGTTGGGCCCTTGGAGCTGGTGATCGGGCCCCCAGGGGTTAGGCCCCTGGAGCTATGGTTCGGGCGCTCAGGAGTTGGGCCCCTGGAGCTGGTGTTGGGGCCCCTGACCGAAAGTCACCCCCTGCTCTCCCATCCCCCACGAAGACAGTCCCCACTCCATCACAGTAAAGCCCAGTGCATTTCCTGCATGGAGGAAGAGTGAATCCGTGTGGCCAGATAGGGTAATGCACAGAGCAGTTCCGCGCATGGAGCAACAGTGACACCATGAAGCCACACAGGGTAATACACGGAGCATTTCCCCGCATGGAGCAACAGTGACACCATGTGGTCACGCACGGTAATGCACAGAGCATTTCCTGCATGGAGTTTTGGTTCGGGAGTTCTGGGGTTGGGCCCCTGGAGCTGTTTTTGGGGCTCCCAGGGGCTGGGCCCCTGGATCTGGTGTTCGGGCCGCCAGGGGTTAGGCTCCTGGAGCTTTGGTTCGGGCGCTCAGGGGATGGGTCCCTGGAGCTGGTGTTGCGGTCCCAAGGGGTTAGGCCCCTGTAGCTGGTATTGGGGCCCGAAGGGTTAGGCCCCTGGAGTTATGGTTCGGGCGCTCAGGGGTTGGGCCCCTAGAGCTGGGGTCGAGGGCCCCAGGGATTGGGGCCCTGGAGCTGGGGTTGGGGCCCCCTGGGGTTTGGCCCCTGGAGCTGGGGTTGGGGCCCCCAGGGGTTAGGCCCCTGGAGCTATGGATCGGGCGCTCAGGGGTTGGGCCCCTGGAGCTGGTGTTGGGACCCCAGGTGCTGGGAACCTGGAGCTGGTGTTGGTGCCCCAGGGGTTAGGCCCCTGGAGCTATGGTTCGGGCGCTCAGGGGTTCGTCCCCTGGAGCTGGTGTTGGGGCCCCCAGGGGTTAGGCCCCTGGAGCTATGGGTCGGGCGCTCAGGGGTTGGTCCCCTGGAGCTGGTGTTGGGGCCCTCAGGGGTTAGGCCCCTGGAGCTATGGTTCACGTGCTCAGGGGTTGGGCCCTTGGAGCTAGTGTTGGCGCCCCTGACCGAAAGTCACCCCCTGCTCTCCCATCCCCCACGAAGACACTCCCTACTCCATCACAGTAATGCCCAGTGCATTTCCTGCATGGAGGAAGAGTGAATCCGTGTGGCCAGATAGGGTAATGCACAGAGCATTTCCCCGCATGGAGCAACAGTGATACCATGTAGCCACACAGGGTAATACACAGAGCATTTCCCCGCATGGAGCAACAGTGTCACCATGTGGTCACGCACCGTAATGCACAGAGCATTTCCTGCATGGAGCTTTGGTTCGCGAGCTCTGGGGTTGGGCCCCTGGAGCTGGTGTTGGGGCCCCCAGGGGTTAGGATCCTGGAGCTTTGGTTCGGGCGCTCAGGGCATGGGCCCCTGTAGCTGGTGTTGCAGTCCCAAGCGGTTGGGCCCCTGTAGCTGGTGTTGGGGCCCCAGGGGTTAGGCCCCTGGAGCTATTGTTCGGGCGCTCAGGGGTTGGGCCCCTGGAGCTGGGGTCGAGGGCTCCAGGGATTGGGCTCCTGGAGCTGGGGTTGGGGCCCCCTGGGGTTTGGCCCGTGGAACTGGGGTTAGGGCCCCCAGGGGTTAGGGCCCTGGAGCTATGGTTCGGGCGCTCAGGGGTTGGGCCCCTGGAGCTGGTGTTGGGACCCCAGGGGCTCGGAACCTGGAGTTGGTGCTGGGGCGCCAGGGGTTAGGCCCCTGGAGCTATGGTTCGGGTGCTCAGGGGTTCGTCCCCTGGAGCTGGTGTTGGGGCCCCCAGGGGTTAGGCCCCTGGACCTATGGTTCGGGTGCTCAGGTGTTGGGCCCTTGGAGCTGGTGTTGGAGCCTGCAGGGGTTAGGCCGCTGGAGATATGGTTCGGGCGCTCAGGGGTTCGTCCCCTGGAGCTGGTGTTGGGGCCTCCAGGGGTTAGACCCCTGCAGGTATTGTTCGGGCGCTCAGGTGTTGGGCCCTTGGAGCTGGTGTTGGAGCCCGCAGGGGTTAGGCCCCTGGAGCTTGTGTTCGGGGGCTCAGGGGTTGGGCCCCTGGAGCTGGGGTCAAGGGCCCCAGGGGTTGGGCCCCTGGAGCTGGGGTTGGGGCCCTCGGGGGTTAGGCCCCTGGAGCTATGGTTCGGGCGCTCAAGGGTTGGGCCCCTGGAACTGGTGTTGGGGCCCTCAGGGGTTGGGACCCTGGAGCTGGTGTTTGAGCCCCAGGGGTTAGGTCCCTGGAGCTAGGGTTCGGGCGCTAAGGGGTTGGGACCCTGGAGGTATAGTTCGAGCGCTCTGTGGTTGGGCCCCTGGAGCTGGGGTCGAGGGCCCTAGGGGTTGGGCCCCTGTAGCTGTTGTTGAACCCCCGGGGGTTAGGCCCCTGGAGCTATGGTTCGGGCGCTCAGGTGTTGGGCCCCTGGAGCTGGTGTCGAGGGCCCCAGCGGTTGGGCCCCTGGAGCTGGGGTTGGGGCCCCCGGGGGTTAGGCCCCTGGAGCTATGGTTCGGGCGCTCAGGGGTTGGGCCCCTGGAGCTGGTGTTGGGGCCCCCAGAGTTTGGGCCCCCGGAGCTGGTGTTGGGGCCCAAGGGGTTAGGCCATTTGAGCTATGGCTCAGGCACTCAGGGGTTGGGCCCCTGGAGCTATGGTTCGGGCGCTCAGGGGTTGAGCTCCTGGAGCTATGGTTCGGGTGCTCAATGTTTGGGGCCCTGGAGCTTGTGTTGGGGCCCCCAGGGGTTAGGCACCTGGAGGTATTTTTCAGGCGCTTAGGCGTTGGCCCCTTGGAGCTGGTGTTCGGGCCCCCAGGGGTTAGGCCCCTGGAGCTATGGTTCGGGCGCTCAGGGGTTGGGCCCCTGGAGCTGGGGTTGAGGGCCCCAGGGATTGGTCCCCTGGAGCTGGGGTTGGGGCCCCCGGGGGTTTGGCCCGTGGAACAGGGGTTAGGGCCCCCAGGGGTTAGGCCCCTGGAGCTATGGTTCGGGAGCTCAGGGGTTGGGCCCCTGGAGCTGGTGTTGGGACCCCAGGGGCTCGGAACCTGGAGTTGGTGTTGGGGCGCCAGGGGTTAGGCCCCTGGAGTTAGGGTTCGGGCGCTAAGGGGTTGGGCCCCTGGAGGTGGGGTCGAGGGCCCCAGGGGTTGGGCCCCTGTAGCTGTTGTTGAACCCCCGGGGGTTAGGTCCCTGGAGCTATGGTTCGGGCGCTCAGGTGTTGGGCCTCTGGAGCTGCGGTCGAGGGCCCCAGCGGTTGGGCCCCTGGAGCTGGTGTTGGGACCCCAGGTGCTGGGAACCTGGAGCTGGTGTTGGGGCCCCAGGGGTTAGGCCCCTGGAGCTATGGTTCGGGCGCTCTGGGGTTCGTCCCCTGGAGCTGGTGTTGGGGCCCCCAGGGGTTAGGCCCCTGGATCTATGGTTCGGGCGCTCAGGGGTTGGGGCCCTGGAGCTGGTGTTGGGACCCCCAGGGGTTAGGCCCCTGGAGCTATGGTTCAGGTGCTCAGGGGTTGGGACCTTGGAGCTGGTGTTGGCGCCCCTGACCGAAAGTCACCCCCTGCTCTCCCATCCCCCACGAAGACACTCCCTACTCCATCACAGTAATGCCCAGTGCATTTCCTGCATGGAGGAAGAGTGAATCCGTGTGGCCAGATAGGGTAATGCACAGAGCATTTCCCCGCATGGAGCAACAGTGACACCATGTAGCCACACAGGGTAATACACAGAGCATTTCCCCGCATGGAGCAACAGTGTCACCATGTGGTCACGCACCGTAATGCACAGAGCATTTCCTGCATGGAGCTATGGTTCGGGAGCTCTGGGGTTGGGCCCCTGGAGCTGGTGTTGGGGCCCCCAGGGGTTAGACTCCTGGAGCTTTGGATCGGGCGCTCAGGGCATGGGCCCCTGTAGCTGGTGTTGTGGTTCCAAGCGGTTGGGCCCCTGTAGCTGGTGTTGGGGCCCCACGGGTTAGGCCCCTGGAGCTATGGTTCGGGCGCAAAGGGGTTGGGCCCCTGGAGCTATGGTTCGGGCGCTCAGGGGTTGGGCCCCTGGAGCTGGTGTTGGGGCCCCCAGAGTTTGGGCACCCGGAGCTGGTGTTGGGGCCCAAGGGGTTAGGCCATTTGAGCTATGGTTCAGGCGCTCAGGGGTTGGGCCCCTGGAGCTATGGTTCGGGCGCTCAGGGGTTGAGCCCCTGGAGCTATGGTTCGGGCGCTCAATGTTTGGGGCCCTGGAACTTGTGTTGGGGCCCCCAGGGGTTAGGCACCTGGAGGTGTTTTTCAGGCGCTTAGGCGTTGGCCCCTTGGAGCTGGTGTTCGGGCCCCCAGGGGTTAGGCTCCTGGAGCTATGGTTCGGGCGCTCAGGGGTTGGGCCCCTGGAGCTGGGGTCGAGGGCCCCACGGATTGGGCCCCTGGAGCTGGGGTTGGGGCCCCCGGGGGTTTGGCCCGTGGAACTGGGGTTCGGGCCCCCAGGGGTTAGGCCCCTGGAGCTATGGTTCGGGAGCTCAGGGGTTGGGCCCCTGGAGCTGGTGTTGGGACCCCAGGGGCTCGGAACCTGGAGTTGGTGTTGGGGCGCCAGGGGTTAGGCCCCTGGAGTTAGGGTTCGGGCGCTAAGGGGTTGGGCCCCTGGAGGTGGGGTCGAGGGCCCCAGGGGTTGGGCCCCTGTAGCTGTTGTTGAACCCCCGGGGGTTAGGTCCCTGGAGCTATGGTTCGGGCGCTCAGGTGTTGGGCCTCTGGAGCTGGGGTCGAGGGCCCCAGCGGTTGGGCCCCTGGCGCTGGGGTTGGGTCCCCCGGGGGTTAGGCCCCTTGAGCTATGGTTCGGGCGCTTAGGGGTTGGGCCCCTCGAGCTGGTGTTGGGGGCCCCAGGGTTTGGGCCCCCGGAGCTGGTGTTGGGCCCCAGGGGTTAGGCCATTTGAGCTATGGTTCAGGAGCTCAGGGGTTGGGCCCCTGGAGCTATGGTTCGGGCGCTCAGGGGTTGAGCCCCTGGAGCTATGGTTCGGGCGCTCAGGGTTTGGGGCCCTGGAGCTGGTGTTGGGGCCCCCAGGGGTTAGGCACCTGGAGGTATTTTTCGGGCGCTTAGGCGTTGGGCCCTTGGAGCTGGTGTTCGGGCCCCAAGGGGTTAGGCCCCTGGAGCTATGATTCACCGCTCAGGGTTTGGGCCCCTGGAGCTGGTGTTCGGGCCCCTGACCGAAAGTCACCCCCTGCTCTCCCATCCCCCACGAAGACACTCCCCACTCCATCACAGTAATGCCCAGTGCATTTCCTGCATGGAGGAAGAGTGAATCCTTGTGGCCAGATAGGGTACTGCACAGAGCATTTCCCCGCATGGAGCAACAGTGACACCATGTAGCCACACAGGGTAATACACAGAGCATTTCCCCGCATGGAGCAACAGTGTCACCATGTGGTCACGCACGGTAATGCACAGAGCATTTCCTGCATGGAGCTTTGGTTCGGGAGCTCTGGGGTTGGGCCCCTGGAGCTGGTGTTGGGGCCCCCAGGGGTTAGGCTCCTGGAGCTTTGGTTCGGGCGCTCAGGGGATGGGCCCCTGGAGCTGGTGTTGCGGTCCCAAGGGGTTGGGCCCCTGTAGCTGGTGTTGGGGCCCCAGGGGTTAGGCCCCTGAAGCTATGGCTCGGGCGCTCAGGGGTTGGGCCCCTGGAGCTGGTGTTGGGACCCCAGGGGCTCGGAACCTGGAGTTGGTGTTGGGGCGCCAGGGGTTAGGGCCCTGGAGCTATGGTTCGGGCGCTCAGGGGTTCGTCCCCTGGAGCTGGTTTTGGGGCCCCCAGGGGTTAGGCCCCTGGAGCTATGGTTCGGGCGCTCAGGTGTTGGGCCCTTGGAGCTGGTGTTGGAGCCCGCAGGGGTTAGGCCCCTGGAGATATGGTTCGGGCGCTCAGGGGTTCGTCCCCTGGAGCTGGTTTTGGGGCCCCCAGGGGTTAGACCCCTGGAGGTATTGTTCGGGCGCTCAGGTGTTGGGCACTTGGAGCTGGTGTTGGAGCCCGCAGGGGTTAGGCCCCTGGAGCTTGGGTTCGGGGGCTCAGGGGTTAGGCCCCTGGAGCTGGGGTCGAGGGCCCCTGGGGTTGGGCCCCTGGAGCTGGGGTTGGGGCCCTCGGGGGTTAGGCCCCTGGAACTGGTGTTGGGGCCCCCAGGGGTTGGGCCCCTGGAGCTGGTGTTTGAGCCCCAGGGGTTAGGTCCCTGGAGCTAGGGTTCATGCGCTAAGGGGTTAGGATCCTGGAGCTATAGTTCGAGCGCTCTGTGGTTGGGCCCCTGAAGCTGGGGTCGAGGGCCCCAGGGGTTGGGCCCCTGGAGCTATGGTTCGGGCGCTCAGGGGTTGGGCCCCTGGAGCTGGGGTCGAGGGTCCCAGGGGTAGGGCCCCTGGAGCTGGGGTTGGGGCCCTCGGGGGTTAGGCCCCTGGAGCTATGGTTCGGGCGCTCAAGGGTTGGGCCCCTGGAATTGGTGTTGGGGCCCCAAGAGGTTGGGACCCTGGAGCTGGTGTTTGAGCCCCAGGGGTTAGGTCCCTGGAGCTAGGGTTCGGGCGCTAAGGGGTTGGGACCCTGGAGCTATAGTTCGAGCGCTCTGTGGTTGGGCCCCTGGAGCTGGGGTCGAGGGCCCCAGGGGTTGGGCCCCTGTAGCTGTTGTTGAACCCCCGGGGGTTAGGCCCCTGGAGCTATGGTTCGGGCGCTCAGGTGTTGGGCCTCTGGAGCTGGTGTCGAGGGCCCCAGCGGTTGGGCCCCTGGAGCTGGGGTTTGGGCCCCCGGGGGTTAGGCCCCTGGAGCTATGGTTCGGGCGCTCAGGGGTTGGGCCCCTGGAGCTGGTGTTGGGGCCCCCAGAGTTTGGGCCCCCGGAGCTGGTGTTGGGGCCCAAGGGGTTAGGCCATTTGAGCTATGGTTCAGGCGCTCAGGGGTTGGGCCCCTGGAGCTATGGTTCGGGCGCTCAGGGGTTGAGCCCCTGGAGCTATGGTTCGGGCGCTCAATGTTTGGGGCCCTGGAGCTTGTGTTGGGGCCCACAGGGGTTAGGCACCTGGAGGTATTTTTCAGGCGCTTAGGCGTTGGCCCCTTGGAGCTGGTGTTCGGGCCCCCAGGGGTTAGGCCCCTGGAGCTATGGTTCGGGAGCTCAGGGGTTGGGCCCCTGGAGCTGGGGTCGAGGGCCCCAGGGATTGGGCCCCTGGAGCTGGGGTTGGGGCCCTCGGGGGTTAGGCACCTGGAGGTATTGTTCGGGGGCTCAGGCGTTGGGCCCTTGGAGCTGGTGTTCGGGCCCCCAGGGGTTAGGCCCCTGGAGCTATGGTTCGGGCGCTCAGGGTTGGGCCCCTGGAGCTGGTGTTGGGGCCCCTGACCGAAAGTCACCCCCTGCTCTCCCATCCCCCACGAAGACACTCCCCACTCCATCACAGTAATGCCCAGTGCATTTCCTGCATGGAGGAAGAGTGAATCCGTGTGGCAACATAGGGTAATGCACAGAGCATTTCCCCGCATGGAGCAACAGTGACATCATGTGGTCAAGAAGGATAATGCAAAGATCATTTCCTGCTTGGAGCTATGGTTTGGGAACTCTGGGGTTGGGCCCCTGGAGCTGGTGTTGGGGCTCCTACTGGTTGGGGCCCTTGAGTTGGTGTTGGGGCCCCAGGGGTTAGGCCCCTGGCGCTATGGTGAGGGCGCTCAGGGGTTGGGCCCCTGGAGCTGGTGTTGGGGCCCCCAGGGATTGGGCCCCTGGAGCTGGGGTTGGGGCCCCTAGGGGTTAGGCCCCTGGAGCTATGGTTCGGGCGCTCAGGGGTTGGGCCCCTGGAGCTGGTGTTGGGGCCCCCAGGGATTAGGCCCCTGGAGCTATGGTTCGGGCGCTCAGGGGTTGGTCCCTTGGAGCTGGTGTTATGGCCCACAGAGGTTAGGCCCATGGAGCTATGGTTCGGCAGCTCAGGGGTTGGGCCCCTGGAGCTGGTGTTTTGGCCCCCAGGGGTTGGGCTCCTGGAGCTGGTGTTGGGGACCGCAGGGGTTAGGCCCCTGGAGCTATGGTTCGGGCACTCAGGGGTTGGGCCCCTGGAGCTGGTGTTGGGGCCCCCAAGAGTTGGGCCCCTGGAGCAGGGGTTGGGGCCCCCAGAGGTTAGGCCCCGGGAGCTGATGTTGAGGCACCAGGGGTTAGGCCCCTGGAGCAATGGTTCGGTCGCTCAGGTTTTGGGCCCTTGGAGCTGGTGTTGGGGCCCCCAGGGGTTGGGCTCCGGGAGCTTGTGTTGAGGCACCAGGGGTTAGGCCCCTGGAGCTATGGTTTGAATGCTCAGGTTTTGAGCCCTTGGAGCTGGGGTGGGGGCACCCAGGGGTTAGGCCCCTGGAGCTATGGTTCGAGAGCTCAGGGGTTGGGCCCCTGGAGCTGGTGTTGGGGTCCCCAGGGGTTAGGCCCCTGGAGGTATTGTTCGGGAGCTCAGGAGTTGGGCCCCTGGAGCTGGGGTTGGGGCCCCCAGGGGTTAGGCCACTGGAGCTATGGTTCGGGCTCTCAGGGGTTGGACCCCTGGAGCTGGTGTTGGGGCCCCCAGGGGTTGGGCCCCTGGAACTGGTGTTGGAGGCCCAGGGGTTAGGCCCCTGGAGCTATTGTTCGTGTTCTCAGTGGTTGGGCCCCTGGATCTATGGTTCGGGCGCTCAGGGTTTGGTCCCCTGGAGTTGGGGTTGAAGGCCCTAGGGGTTGGGCCCCTTGAGCTGGGGTTCGGGCCACCAGGGGTCAGGCCCCTGGAGCTGGGTTTGCGGCCCCCAGGGGTTAGGCCCCTGGAGCTATGGTTATGGCGCTCAGGGGTTGGGCCCTTGGAGCTGGGGTGGGGGCCCCCAGTTGTTAGGCCCCCGGAGCTATTTTTCGAGCGCTCAGGGGTTGGGCCCCTGGAGCTGGTGTTGGGGCCCCCATTGGTTAGGCCCCTGGAGCTATGGTTCGGGCGCTTAGGGGTTGGTCCCCTGGAGCTGGTGTTGGGGCCCCCATGGGTTAGGTCCCTGGAGGTATTGTTCAGGCGCTCAGGGGTTTGGACCTTTAAACTGGTGTTGGGGCCCCCAGGGGTTAGGCCCCTGGAGCTATGGTTTGGGCGCTCAGGTGTTAGGCCCCTGGAGCTGGTGTTGGGGCCTCCAGGGGTTGGGCCCCTGGAGCTGGTGTTGGGGCCCCCAGTGGCTAGGCCCCTGGAGCTGGTGTTGGGGCTCCAGGGCTTAGGTCCCTGGAGCTATGGTTCGGGCGCTCAGGGGTTGGGCCCCTGGAGCTGGTGTTGGGGCCCCCAGGGGTTGGGCCCCAGGAGCTGGTGTTGGGGCCCCAGTGGTTAGGCCATTTGAGCTATGGTTCAGGCGCTCAGGGGTTGGGCCCCTGGAGCTATGGTTCGGGCGCTCAGGGGTTGAGCCCCTGGAGCTGGTGTTAGGGTCCCCAGGGGTTAGGCACCTGGAGGTATTGTTCGCGCGCTCAGGCGTTGGGTCTTTGGAGCTGGTGTTCGGGCCCCAAGGGGTTAGGCCCCTGGAGCTATGATTCAGGCGCTCAGGGTTTGGGCCCCTGGAGCTGGTGTTGGGGCCCCTGACCGAAAGTCACCCCCTGCTCTCCCATCCCCCACGAAGACACTCCCCACTCCATCACAGTAATGCCCAGTGCATTTCCTGCATGGAGGAAGAGTGAATCCTTGTGGCCAGATAGGGTAATGCACAGAGCATTTCCCCGCATGGAGCAACAGTGACACCATGTAGCCACACAGGGTAATACACAGAGCATTTCCCCGCATGGAGCAACAGTGTCACCATGTGGTCACGCACGGTAATGCACAGAGCATTTCCTGCATTGAGCTTTGGTTCGGGAGCTCTGGGGTTGGGCCCCTGGAGCTGGTGTTGGGGCCCCCAGGGGTTAGGCTCCTGGAGCTATGGTTCGGGCGCTCAAGGGTTGGGCCCCTGGAACTGGTGTTGGGGCCCCCAGGGGTTGGGACCCTGGAGCTGGTGTTTGAGCCCCAGGGGTTAGGTTCCTGGAGCTAGGGTTCGGGCGCTAAGGGGTTGGGACCCTGGAGCTATAGTTCGAGCGCTCTGTGGTTGGGCCCCTGGAGCTGGGTTCGAGGGCCCCAGGGGTTGGGCCCCTGTAGCTGTTGTTGGACCCCCGGGGGTTAGGCCCCTGGAGCTATGGTTCGAGCGCTCAGGTGTTGGGCCCCTGGAGCTGGTGTCGAGGGCCCCAGCGGTTGGGCCCCTGGAGCTGGGGTTGGGACCCCCGGGGGTTAGGCCCCTGGAGCTATGGTTCGGGCGCTCAGGGGTTGGGCCCCTGGAGCTGGTGTTGGGGCCCCCAGAGTTTGGGCCCCCGGAGCTGGTGTTGGGGCCCAAGGGGTTAGGCCATTTGAGCTATGGTTCAGGCGCTCAGGGGTTGGGCCCCTGGAGCTATGGTTCGGGCGCTCAGGGGTTGAGCCCCTGGAGCTATGGTTCGGGCGCTCAATGTTTGGGGCCCTGGAGCTTGTGTTGGGGCCCCCAGGGGTTAGGCACCTGGAGGTATTTTTTAGGCGCTTAGGCGTTGGCCCCTTGGAGCTGGTGTTCGGGCCCCCAGGGGTTAGGCCCCTGGAGCTATGGTTCGGGCGCTCAGGGGTTGGGACCCTGGAGCTGGGGTCGTGGGCCCCAGGGATTGGGCCCCTGGAGCTGGGGTTGGGGCCCCCGGGGGTTAGGCCCCTGGAGCTATGGTTCGGGAGCTCAGGGGTTGGGCCCCTCGAGCTGGTGTTGGGGGCCCCAGGGTTTGGGCCCCCGGAGCTGGTGTTGGGCCCCAGGGGTTAGGCCATTTGAGCTATGGTTCAGGAGCTCAGGGGTTGGGCCCCTGGAGCTATGGTTCGGGCGCTCACGGGTTGAGCCCCTGGAGCTATGGTTCGGGCGCTCAGGGTTTGGGGCCCTGGAGCTGGTGTTGGGGCCCCCAGGGGTTAGGCACCTGGAGGTATTGTTCGGGGGCTCAGGCGTTGGGCCCTTGGAGCTGGTGTTCGGGCCCCAAGGGGTTAGGCCCCTGGAGCTATGGTTCGGGCGCTGAGGGGTTGGGCCCCTGGAGCTGGTGTTGGGGCCCCTGACCGAAAGTCACCCCCTGCTCTCCCATCCCCCACGAAGACACTCCCCACTCCATCACAGTAATGCCCAGTGCATTTCCTGCATGGAGGAAGAGTGAATCCGTGTGGCCACATAGGGTAATGCACAGAGCATTTCCCCGCATGGAGCAACAGTGACATCATGTGGTCAAGCAGGATAATGCAAAGATCATTTCCTGCTTGGAGCTATGGTTCGGGAACTCTGGGGTTGGGCCCCTGGAGCTGGTGTTGGGGCTCCTACTGGTTGGGGCCCTTGAGTTGGTGTTGGGGCCCCAGGGGTTAGGCCCCTGGCGCTATGGTGTGGGCGCTCAGGGGTTGGGCCCCTGGAGCTGGTGTTGGGGCCCCCAGGGGTTGGGCCCCTGGAGCTGGGGTTGGGGCCCCTAGGGGTTAGGCCCCTGGAGTTATGGTTCGGGCGCTCAGGGGTTGGGCCCCTGGAGCTGGTTTTGGGGCCCCCAGGGATTAGGCCCCTGGAGCTATGGTTCGGGCGCTCAGGGGTTGGTCCCTTGGAGCTGGTGTTATGGCCCACAGAGGTTAGGCCCATGGAGCTATGGTTCGGCAGCTCAGGGGTTGGGCCCCTGGAGCTGGTGTTTTGGCCCCCAGGGGTTGGGCTCCTGGAGCTGGTGTTGGGGACCGCAGGGGTTAGGCCCCTGGAGCTATGGTTCGGGCACTCAGGGGTTGGGCCCCTGGAGCTGGTGTTGGGGCCCCCAAGAGTTGGGCCCCTGGAGCAGGGGTTGGGGCCCCCAGGGGTTAGGCCCCGGGAGCTGATGTTGAGGCACCAGGGGTTAGGCCCCTGGAGCAATGGTTCGGTCGCTCAGGTTTTGGGCCCTTGGAGCTGGTGTTGGGGCCCCCAGGGGTTGGGCTCCGGGAGCTTGTGTTGAGGCACCAGGGGTTAGGCCCCTGGAGCAATGGTTCGGTCGCTCAGGTTTTGGGCCCTTGGAGCTGGTGTTGGGGTCCCCAGGGGTTAGGCCCCTGGAGGTATTGTTCGGGAGCTCAGGAGTTGGACCCCTGGAGCTCGGGTTGGGGCCCCCAGGGGTTAGGCCCCTGGAGCTATGGTTCGGGCTCTCAGGGGTTGGACCCTGGAGCTGGTGTTGGGGCCCCCAGGGGTTGGGCCCCTGGAGCTGGTGTTGGAGGCCCAGGGGTTAGGCCCCTGGAGCTATTGTTCATGTGCTCAGTGGTTGGGCCCCTGGAGCAATGGTTCGGTCGCTCAGGTTTTGGGCCCTTGGAGCTGGTGTTGGGGTCCCCAGGGGTTAGGCCCCTGGAGGTATTGTTCGGGAGCTCAGGAGTTGGGCCCCTGGAGCTCGGGTTGCGGCCCCCAGGGGTTAGGCCCCTGGAGCTATGGTTATGGCGCTCAGGGGTTGGGCCCTTGGAGCTGGGGTGGGGGCCCCCAGGGGTTAGGCCCCTGGAGCTATTTTTCGAGCGCTCAGGGGTTGGGCCCCTGGAGCTGGTGTTGGGGCCCCCATTGGTTAGGCCCCTGGAGCTATGGTTCGGGCGCTTAGGGGTTGGTCCCCTGGAGCTGGTGTTGGGGCCCCCATGGGTTAGGTCCCTGGAGGTATTGTTCAGGCGCTCAGGGGTTTGGACCTTTAAACTGGTGTTGGGGCCCCCAGGGGTTAGGCCCCTGGAGCTATGTTTTGGGCGCTCAGGGGTTAGGCCCCTGGAGCTGGTGTTGAGGCCTCCAGGGGTTGGGCCCCTGGAGCTGGTGTTGGGGCCCCCAGTGGCTAGGCCCCTGGAGCTGGTGTTGGGGCTCCAGGGCTTAGGTCCCTGGAGCTATGGTTCGGGCGCTCAGGGGTTGGGCCCCTGGAGCTGGTGTTGGGGCCCCCAGGGGTTGGGCCCCAGGAGCTGGTGTTGGGGCCCCAGCGGTTAGGCCATTTGAGCTATGGTTCAGGCGCTCAGGGGTTGGGCCCCTGGAGCTATGGTTCGGGCGCTCAGGGGTTGAGCCCCTGGAGCTGGTGTTAGGGTCCCCAGGGGTCAGGCACCTGGAGGTATTGTTCGCGCGCTCAGGCGTTGGGTCTTTGGAGCTGGTGTTCGGGCCCCAAGGGGTTAGGCCCCTGGAGCTATGATTCAGGCGCTCAGGGTTTGGGCCCCTGGAGCTGGTGTTGGGGCCCCTGACCGAAAGTCACCCCCTGCTCTCCCATCCCCCACGAAGACACTCCCCACTCCATCGCAGTAATGCCCAGTGCATTTCCTGCATGGAGGAAGAGTGAATCCGTGTGGCCAGATAGGGTAATGCACAGAGCATTTCCCCGCATGGAGCAACAGTGACACCATGTAGCCACACAGGGTAATACACAGAGCATTTCCCCGCATAGAGCAACAGTGTCACCATGTGGTCACGCACGGTAATGCACAGAGCATTTCCTGCATGGAGCTTTGGTTCGGGAGCTCTGGGGTTGGGCCCCTGGAGCTGGTGTTGGGGCCCCCAGGGGTTAGGTTCCTGGGGCTTTGGTTCGGGCGCTCAGGGGATGGGCCCCTGGAGCTGGTGTTGCGGTCCCAAGGGGTTGGGCCCCTGTAGCTGGTGTTGGGGCCCCAGGGGTTAGGCCCCTGAAGCTATGGCTCGGGCGCTCAGGGGTTGGGCCCCTGGAGCTGGTGTTGGGACCCCAGGGGCTCGGAACCTGAAGTTGGTGTTGGGGCGCCAGGGGTTAGGGCCCTGGAGCTATGGTTCGGGCGCTCAGGGGTTCGTCCCCTGGAGCTGGTTTTGGGGCCCCCAGGGGTTAGCCCCTGGAGCTATGGTTCGGGCGCTCAGGTGTTGGGCCCTTGGAGCTGGTGTTGGAGCCCGCAGGGGTTAGGCCCCTGGAGATATGGTTCGGGCGCTCAGGGGTTCGTCCCCTGGAGCTGGTGTTGGGGCCCCCAGGGGTTAGACCCCTGGAGGTATTGTTCGGGCGCTCAGGTGTTGGGCACTTGGAGCTGGTGTTGGAGCCCGCAGGGGTTAGGCCCCTGGAGCTTGGGTTCGGGGGCTCAGGGGTTGGGCCCCTGGTGCTGGGGTCGAGGGCCCCAGGGGTTGGGCCCCTGGAGCTGGGGTTGGGGCCCTCGGGGGTTAGGCCCCTGGAACTGGTGTTGGGGCCCCCAGGGGTTTTGCCCCTGGAGCTGGTGTTTGAGCCCCAGGGGTTAGGTCCCTGGAGCTAGGGTTCATGCGCTAAGGGGTTAGGATCCTGGAGCTATAGTTCGAGCGCTCTGTGGTTGGGCCCCTGAAGCTGGGGTCGAGGGCCCCAGGGGTTGGGCCCCTGGAGCTATGGTTCGGGCGCTCAGGGGTTGGGCCCCTGGAGCTGGGGTCGAGGGCCCCAGGGGTAGGGCCCCTGGAGCTGGGGTTGGGGCCCTCGGGGGTTAGGCCCCTGGAGCTATGGTTCGGGCGCTCAAGGGTTGGGCCCCTGGTACTGGTGTTGGGGCTCCCAGGGGTTGGGACCCTGGAGCTGGTGTTTGAGCCCCAGGGGTTAGGTCCCTGGAGCTAGGGTTCGGGCGCTAAGGGGTTGGGACCCTGGAGCTATAGTTCGAGCGCTCTGTGGTTGGGCCCCTGGAGCTGGGGTCGAGGGCCCCAGAGGTTGGGCCCCTGTAGCTGTTGTTGAACCCCCGGGGGTTAGGCCCCTGGAGCTATGGTTCGGGCGCTCAGGGGTTGGGCCCCTGGAGCTGGTGTTGGGGCCCCCAGGGGTTAGGCACCTGGAGGTATTTTTCAGGCGCTTAGGCGTTGGCCCCTTGGAGCTGGTGTTCGGGCCCCCAGGGGTTAGGCCCCTGGAGCTATGGTTCGGGCGCTCAGGGGTTGGGACCCTGGAGCTGGGGTCGAGGGCCCCAGGGATTGGGCCCCTGGAGCTGGGGTTGGGGCCCCCGGGGGTTTGGCCCGTGGAACTGGGGTTAGGGCCCCCAGGGGTTAGGCCCCTGGAGCTATGGTTCGGGAGCTCAGGGGTTGGGCCCCTGGAGCTGGTGTTGGGACCCCAGGGGCTCGGAACCTGGAGTTGGTGTTGGGGCGCCAGGGGTTAGGCCCCTGGAGTTAGGGTTCGGGCGCTAAGGGGTTGGGCCCCTGGAGGTGGGGTCGAGGGCCCCAGGGGTTGTGCCCCTGTAGCTGTTGTTGAACCCCCGGGGGTTAGGTCCCTGGAGCTATGGTTCGGGCGCTCAGGTGTTGGGCCTCTGGAGCTGGGGTCGAGGGCCCCAGCGGTTGGGCCCCTGGCGCTGGGGTTGGGTCCCCCGGGGGTTAGGCCCTTTGAGCTATGGTTCGGGCGCTCAGGGGTTGGGCCCTCGAGCTGGTGTTGGGGGCCCCAGGGTTTGGGCCCCCGGAGCTGGTGTTGGGCCCCAGGGGTTAGGCCATTTGAGCTATGGTTCAGGAGCTCAGGGGATGGGCCCCTGGAGCTATGGTTCGGGCGCTCAGGGGTTGAGCCCCTGGAGCTATGGTTCGGGCGCTCAGGGTTCTGGCCCTGGAGCTGGTGTTGGGGCCCCCAGGGGTTAGGCACCTGGAGGTATTGTTCGGGGGCTCAGGCGTTGGGCCCTTGGAGCTGGTGTTCGGGCCCCCAGGGGTTAGGCCCCTGGAGCTATGGTTCGGGCGCTCAGGGGTTGGGCCCCTGGAGCTGGTGTTGGGGCCCCTGACCCAAAGTCACCCCCTGCTCTCCCATCCCCCACGAAGACACTCCCCACTCCATCACAGTAATGCCCAGTGCATTTCCTGCATGGAGGAAGAGTGAATCCGTGTGGCCACATAGGGTAATGCACAGAGCATTTCCCCGCATGGAGCAACAGTAACATCATGTGGTCAAGCAGGATAATGCAAAGATCATTTCCTGGTTGGAGCTATGGTTCGGGAACTCTGTGGTTGGGCCCCTGGAGCTGGTGTTGGGGCTCCTACTGGTTGGGGCCCTTGAGTTGGTGTTGGGGCCCCAGGGGTTAGGCCCCTGGCGCTATGGTGCGGGCGCTCAGGGGTTGGGCCCCTGGAGCTGGTGTTGGGGCCCCCAGGGGTTGGGCCCCTGGAGCTGGGGTTGGGGCCCCTAGGGGTTAGGCCCCTGGAGCTATGGTTCGGGCGCTCAGGGGTTGGGCCCCTGGAGCTGGTGTTGGGGCCCCCAGGGATTAGGCCCCTGGAGCTATGGTTCGGGCACTCAGGGGTTGATCCCTTGGAGCTGGTGTTATGGCCCACAGAGGTTAGGCCCATGGAGCTATGGTTCGGCAGCTCAGGGGTTGGGCCCCTGGAGCTGGTGTTTTGGCCCCCAGGGGTTGGGCTCCTGGAGCTGGTGTTGGGGACCGCAGGGGTTAGGCCCCTGGAGCTATGGTTCGGGCACTCAGGGGTTGGGCCCCTGGAGCTGGTGTTGGGGCCCCCAAGAGTTGGGCCCCTGGAGCAGGGGTTGGGGCCCCCAGGGGTTGGGCTCCGGGAGCTTGTGTTGAGGCACCAGGGGTTAGGCCCCTGGAGCAATGGTTCGGTCGCTCAGGTTTTGGGCCCTTGGAGCTGGTGTTGGGGTCCCCAGGGGTTAGGCCCCTGGAGGTATTGTTCGGGAGCTCAGGAGTTGGGCCCCTGGAGCTGGGGTTGGGGCCCCCAGGGGTTAGGCCCCTGGAGGTATTGTTCGGGCGCTCAGGTGTTGGGCACTTGGAGCTGGTGTTGGAGCCCGCAGGGTTTAGGCCCCTGGAGCTTGGGTTCGGGGGCTCAGGGGTTGGGCCCTTGGAGCTGGTGTTGGAGCCCGCAGGGGTTAGGCCCCTGGAGATATGGTTCGGGCGCTCAGGGGTTCGTCCCCTGGAGCTGGTGTTGGGGCCCCCAGGGGTTAGACCCCTGGAGGTATTGTTCGGGCGCTCAGGTGTTGGGCACTTGGAGCTGGTGTTGGAGCCCGCAGGGTTTAGGCCCCTGGAGCTTGGGTTCGGGGGCTCAGGGGTTGGGCCCCTGGTGCTGGGGTCGAGGGCCCCACGGGTTGGGCCCCTGGAGCTGGGGTTGGGGCCCTCGGGGGTTAGGCCCCTGGAACTGGTGTTGGGGCCCCCAGGGGTTGGGCCCCTGGAGCTGGTGTTTGAGCCCCAGGGGTTAGGTCCCTGGAGCTAGGGTTCATGCGCTAAGGGGTTAGGATCCTGGAGCTATAGTTCGAGCGCTCTGTGGTTGGGCCCCTGAAGCTGGGGTCGAGGGCCCCAGGGGTTGGGCCCCTGGAGCTATGGTTCGGGCGCTCAGGGGTTGGGCCCCTGGAGCTGGGGTCGAGGGCCCCAGGGGTAGGGCCCCTGGAGCTGGGGTTGGGGCCCTCGGGGGTTAGGCCCCTGGAGCTATGGTTCGGGCGCTCAAGGGTTGGGCCCCTGGAACTGGTGTTGGGGCTCCCAGGGGTTGGGACCCTGGAGCTGGTGTTTGAGCCCCAGGGGTTAGGTCCCTGGAGCTAGGGTTCGGGCGCTAAGGGGTTGGGACCCTGGAGCTATAGTTCGAGCGCTCTGTGGTTGGGCCCCTGGAGCTGGGGTCGAGGGCCCCAGAGGTTGGGCCCCTGTAGCTATTGTTGAACCCCCGGGGGTTAGGTCCCTGGAGCTATGGTTCGGGCGCTCAGGTGTTCGGCCCCTGGAGCTGGTGTCGAGGGCCCCAGCGGTTGGGCCCCTGGAGCTGAGGTTGGGGCCCCCGGGGGTTAGGCCCCTGGAGCTATGGTTCGGGCGCTCAGGGGTTGGGCCCCTGGAGCTGGTGTTGGGGCCCCCAGGGGTTAGGCACCTGGAGGTATTTTTCAGGCGCTTAGGCGTTGGCCCCTTGGAGCTGGTGTTCGGGCCCCCAGGGGTTAGGCCCCTGGAGCTATGGTTCGGGCGCTCAGGGGTTGGGACCCTGGAGCTGGGGTCGAGGGCCCCAGGGATTGGGCCCCTGGAGCTGGGGTTGGGGCCCCCGGGGGTTTGGCCCGTGGAACTGGGGTTAGGGCCCCCAGGGGTTAGGCCCCTGGATCTATGGTTCGGGAGCTCAGGGGTTGGGCCCCTGGAGCTGGTGTTGGGACCCCAGGGGCTCGGAACCTGGAGTTGGTGTTGGGGCGCCAGGGGTTAGGCCCCTGGAGTTAGGGTTCGGGCGCTAAGAGGTTGGGCCCCTGGAGGTGGGGTCGAGGGCCCCAGGGGTTGGGCCCCTGTAGCTGTTGTTGAACCCCCGGGGGTTAGGTCCCTGGAGCTATGGTTCGGGCGCTCAGGTGTTGGGCCCCTGGCGCTGGGGTTGGGTCCCCCGGGGGTTAGGCCCCTTGAGCTATGGTTCGGGCGCTCAGGGGTTGGGCCCTCGAGCTGGTGTTGGGGGCCCCAGGGTTTGGGCCCCCGGAGCTGGTGTTGGGCCCCAGGGGTTAGGCCATTTGAGCTATGGTTCAGGAGCTCAGGGGATGGGCCCCTGGAGCTATGGTTCGGGCGCTCAGGGGTTGAGCCCCTGGAGCGATGGTTCGGGCGCTCAGGGTTTGGGGCCCTGGAGCTGGTGTTGGGGCCCCCAGGGGTTAGGCACCTGGAGGTATTTTTCGGGCGCTTAGGCGTTGGGCCCTTGGAGCTGGTGTTCGGGCCCCAAGGGGTTAGGCCCCTGGAGCTATGATTCAGGCGCTCAGGGTTTGGGCCCCTGGAGCTGGTGTTGTGGCCCCTGACCGAAAGTCACCCCCTGCTCTCCCATCCCCCACGAAGACACTCCCCACTCCATCACAGTAATGCCCAGTGCATTTCCTGCATGGAGGAAGAGTGAATCCTTGTGGCCAGATAGGGTAATGCACAGAGCATTTCCCCGCATGGAGCAACAGTGACACCATGTAGCCACACAGGGTAATACACAGAGTATTTCCCCGCATGGAGCAACAGTGTCACCATGTGGTCACGCACGGTACTGCACAGAGCATTTCCTGCATGGAGCTTTGGTTCGGGAGCTCTGGGGTTGGGCCCCTGGAGCTGGTGTTGGGGCCCCCAGGGGTTAGGCTCCTGGAGCTTTGGTTCGGGCGCTCAGGGGATGGGCCCCTGGAGCTGGTGTTGCGGTCCCAAGGTGTTAGGCCCCTGTAGCTGGTGTTGGGGCCCCAGGGGTTAGGCCCCTGAAGGTATGGCTCGGGCGCTCAGGGGTTGGGCCCCTGGAGCTGGTGTTGGGACCCCAGGGGCTCGGAACCTGGAGTTGGTGTTGGGGCGCCAGGGGTTAGGCCCCTGGAGCTATGGTTCGGGCGCTCAGGGGTTCGTCCCCTGGAGCTGATGTTGGAGCCCGCAGGGGTTAGGCCCCTGGAGATATGGTTCGGGCGCTCAGGGGTTCGTCCCCTGGAGCTGATGTTGGGGCCCCCAGGGGTTAGACCCCTGGAGGTATTGTTCGGGCGCTCAGGTGTTGGGCACTTGGAGCTGGTGTTGGAGCCCGCAGGGGTTAGGCCCCTGGAGCTGGGGTCGAGGGCCCCAGGGGTTGGGCCCCTGGAGCTGGGGTTGGGGCCCTCTGGGGTTAGGCCCCTGGAACTGGTGTTGGGGCCCCCAGGGGTTGGGCCCCTGGAGCTGGTGTTTGAGCCCCAGGGGTTAGGTCCCTGGAGCTAGGGTTCATGCGCTAAGGGGTTAGGATCCTGGAGCTATAGTTCGAGCGCTCTGTGGTTGGGCCCCTGAAGCTGGGGTCGAGGGCCCCAGGGGTTGGGCCCCTGGAGCTCTGGTTGGACCCCCGGGGGTTAGGCCCCTGGAGCTATGGTTCGGGCGCTCAGGTGTTGGGCCCCTGGAGCTGGGGTCGAGGGCCCCAGCGGTTGGGCCCCTGGAGCTGGGGATGGGTCCCCCGGGGGTTAGGCCCCTGGAGCTATGGTTCGGGCGCTCAGGGGTTGGGCCCCTGTAGCTGGTGTTGGGGACCCCAGGGGTTGAGCCCCCGGAGCTAGTGTTGGGGCCCCAGGGATTAGTTCATTTGAGCTATGGTTCAGGCGCTCAGGGGTTGGGCCTCTGGAGTTATGGTTCGGGCGCTCAGGGGTTGAGCCCCTGGAGCTATGGTTCGGGCGCTCAGGGTTTAGGGCCCTGGATCAGCTGTTGGGGCCCCCAGGGGTTAGGCACCTGGAGGTATTGTTCGGGGGCTCAGGCGTTGGGCCCTTGGAGCTGGTGTTCGGGCCCCCAGGGGTTAGGCCCCTGGAGCTATGGTTCGAGCGCTCAGGGGTTGGGCCCCTGGAGCTGGTGTTGGGGCCCCTGACCCAAAGTCACCCCCTGCTCTCCCATCCCCCACGAAGACACTCCCCACTCCATCACAGTAATGCCCAGTGCATTTCCTGCATGGAGGAAGAGTGAATCCGTGTGGCCACATAGGGTAATGCACAGAGCATTTCCCCGCATGGAGCAACAGTGACATCATGTGGTCATGCAGGATAATGCAAAGATCATTTCCTGGTTGGAGCTATGGTTCGGGAACTCTGGGGTTGGGCCCCTGGAGCTGGTGTTGGGGCTCCTACTGGTTGGGGCCCTTGAGTTGGTGTTGGGGCCCCAGGGGTTAGGCCCCTGGCGCTATGGTGCGGGCGCTCAGGAGTTGGACCCCTGGAGCTGGTGTTGGGGCCCCCAGGGGTTGGGCCCCTGCAGCTGGGGTTGGGGCCCCTAGGGGTTAGGCCCCTGGAGCTATGGTTCGGGCGCTCAGGGGTTGGGCCCCTGGAGCTGGTGTTGGGGCCCCCAGGGATTAGGCCCCTGGAGCTATGGTTCGGGCGCTCAGGGGTTGGTCCCTTGGAGCTGGTGTTATGGCCCACAGAGGTTAGGCCCATGGAGCTATGGTTCGGCAGCTCAGGGGTTGGGCCCCTGGAGCTGGTGTTTTGGCCCCCAGGGGTTGGGCTCCTGGAGCTGGTGTTGGGGACCGCAGGGGTTAGGCCCCTGGAGCTATGGTTCGGGCACTCAGGGGTTGGGCCCCTGGAGCTGGTGTTGGGGCCCCCAAGAGTTGGGCCCCTGGAGCAGGGGTTGGGGCCCCCAGGGGTTAGGCCCCGGGAGCTGATGTTGAGGCACCAGGGGTTAGGCCCCTGGAGCAATGGTTCGGTCGCTCAGCTTTTGGGCCCTTGGAGCTGGTGTTGGGGCCCCCAGGGTTTGGGCTCCGGGAGCTTGTGTTGAGGCACCAGGGGTTAGGCCCCTGGAGCTATGGTTTGGATGCTCAGGTTTTGAGCCCTTGGAGCTGGGGTGGTGGCCCCCAGGGGTTAGGCCCCTGGAGCTATGGTTCGAGCGCTCAGGGGTTGGGCCCCTGGAGCTGGTGTTGGGGTCCCCAGGGGTTAGGCCCCTGGAGGTATTGTTCGGGAGCTCAGGAGTTGGGCCCCTGGAGCTGGGGTTGGGGCGCCCAGGGGTTAGGCCCCTGGAGCTATGGTTCGGGCTCTCAGGGGTTGGACCCCTGGAGCTGGTGTTGGGGCCCCCAGGGGTTGGGCCCCTGGAGCTGGTGTTGGAGGCCCAGGGGTTAGGCCCCTGGAGCTATTGTTCTTGTCCTCAGTGGTTGGGCCCCTGGATCTATGGTTCGGGCGCTCAGGGTTTAGTCCCCTGGAGTTGGGGTTGAAGGCCCTAGGGGTTGGGCCCCTTGAGCTGGGGTTCGGGCCACCAGGGGTCAGGCCCCTGGAGCTGGGTTTGCGGCCCCCAGGGGTTAGGCCCCTGGAGCTATGGTTATGGCGCTCAGGGGTTGGGCCCTTGGAGCTGGGGTGGGGGCCCCCAGGGGTTAGGCCCCTGGAGCTATTTTTCGAGCGCTCAGGGGTTGGGCCCCTTTAGCTGGTGTTGAGGCCCCCAGGGTTTAGGCCCCTGGAGGTATTGTTCGGGCGCTCCGGTGTTGGGCCCTTGGAGCTGGTGTTGGAGCCCGCAGGGGTTAGGCCCCTGGAGCTTGGGTTCGGGGGCTCAGTGGTTGGGCCCCTGGAGCTGGGGTCGAGGGCCCCAGGGGTTGGGCCCCTGGAGCTGGGGTTAGGGCCCTCGGGGGTTAAGCCCCTGGAGCTATGGTTCGGGCTCTCAGGGGTTGGCCCCCTGGAGCTGGTGTTCGGGCCCCCAGGGGTTGGGCCCCTGGAGCTGAGGTTAGGGTCCCTAGGGTTAGGCTCCTGCAGCTATGGTTCAGGCGCTCAGCGGTTGGGCCCTGGAGCTGGTGTTGGGGCCCCCAGGGGTTGGGACCCTGGACCTGGGGTTAGGGTCTCCAGGGGTTAGGCCCCTGGAGCTATGGTTCGGGCGCTCAGGTTTTGCGCCCTTGCAGCTGGGGTGGGGGCCCCCAGGGGTTAGGGCCCTGTAGCTATGGTTCGAGGGCTCAAGGTTTGGGCCTCTGGAGCTGGTGTTGGGGCCCCTGACCTAAAGTCACCCCCTGCTCTCCTATCCCTCACACAGACAGTCCCCACTCCATTACAGTAATACCCAGAGCATTTCACGCGGGGAGCAACAGTAACACTGTGTGGCCATGCAGGGTAATGCACAGAGCATTTCCTGCATGGAGCAACAGTGACACCATGTGATCACGCGGGATAATGCACTGATCATTTCCTGCATGGAGCTATTGTTCGGGAACTCTGGGGTTGGGCTCCTGGAGCTGGTGTTCGGGCTCCCAGGGGTTGGGCTCCTGGAGCTGGGGTTGGGGCCCCTAGGGGTTAGGCCCCTGGCGCTATGGTTCGGGCGCTCAGGGGTTGGGACCCTGGAGCTGGTGTTGGGGCCCCCAGGGGTTGGGCTCCTGGAGCTGGGGTTGGGGCCCCTAGGGGTTAGGCCCCTGAAGCTTTTGTTCGGGCGCTCAGGGGTTCGGCCCTTTGAGCTGGGGTGGTGGCCCCCATGGGTTAGGCCCCTAGAGCTATGGTTCAGGCGCGCAGGGTTTGGGCCCCTGGAGCTGGTGTTGGAGTACCCAGGGGTTAGGCCCCTGGAGGTATTGTTCGGGCGCTCAGGGGTTGGGCCTCTGGAGCTGGTGTTGGGCAACCGGGGGTTAGGCCCCTGGAGCTATGGTTCGGGCGCTCAGGGGTTGGGTCCCTGGAACTGGTGTTGAGGCCCCCAGGGGTTGGGCCCCTGGAGCTGGGGTTGGGGCCCCCAGGGGTTGATCCCCTTGAGCTGGTGTTGGAGCCCCAGGGGTTAGGTCCCTGGAGCTAAGGTTCGGGCGCTCAGGGGTTGGGCTCATGGAGCTATGGTTCTGGTGCTCAGTGGTTGGGCCCCTGGAGCTGGGGTCGAGGGCCCCAGGGGTTGGGCCCCTGGAGCTGGGTTTGGATCCCCCGGGGGATAGGCCCCTGGAGCTATAGTTCGGGCGCTCAGGGGTTGGGCCCCTGGAGTTGGTGTTGGGGCCCCCAGGGGTTGGGCCCCTGGAGCTGGGGTTGGGGCCCCTAGGGGTTAAGATCCTGGTGCTATGGTTCGGGCGCTTAGCTGTTGGGCCCCTGGAGCTGGTGTTGGGGCCCCCAGGGGTTGGGCCCTTGGAGCTGGTGTTGGGGCCCCCAGGGGTTAGGCCCCTGGAGCTATGGTTCGGGCGCTCAGGGGTTAGGCCCTTGGAGCTGGGGTATGGGCCCCCAGGTTTTAGGCCCCTGGTGCTATGATTCGGGCGCTCAGGGGTTGGGCCCCTGGAGATGGTGTTGGGGCCCCCAGGTGCTAGGCCCCTGGAGCTGGTGTTGGGGCCCCAGTCGTTAGGCCCCAGGAGCTATGGTTCGGGCGCTCAGGGGTTGGGCCCCTGGAGCTGGTGTTGGGGCCGTCAGGGGTTGGGCCCCTGGAGCTATGGTTCGGGCGCTGAGGGGTTGGGCCCCTAGAGCTAGGGTCGAGGGCCCTAGGGGTTGGGCCCCTGGAGCTGGATTTGGGGCGTGTGGGGATTATACCCCTGGAGCTATGGTTCGGGTGCTCAGGGGTTGGGGCCTTGGAGCTGGGGTGGGGGCCCCAAGGAGTTGGGCCCCTGGACCTGGTGTTGGGGCCCCAGGGGTTAGGACCCTGGAGCTATGGTTCGGGCGCTCAGGGATTGGGCCCCTGGAGCTATGGTTCGGGCGCTCAGGGGTTCGGCGCCTGGAGCTATGGTTCGGGCGCTCAGGGGTTGGGCCCCAGGAGCTGGTGTTGGGGCCCCCAGGGGTTAGGCACTTGGAGGTATTGTTCGGGCGCTCAGGCGTTGGGCCCTTGGAGCTGGTGTTGGGGCCCCTGACCTAATGTCACCCCCTGCTCTCCCATCCCCCACCCAGACAGTCCCCACTCCATCACAGAAATGCCCAGAGCATTTCACGCATGGAGCAACAGTAACACTGTGAGGCCATGCAGGGTAACGCCCAGAGTATTTCCTGCATAGAGCAAGAGTGACACCGTGTGGACACATAGGGTAATGCACAGAGCATTTCCCCGCATGGAGCAACAGTGACACCATGTAGCCACACAGGGTAATACACAGAGCATTTCCACGCATGGAGCAACAGTGACACCATGTGGTCACACAGAGTAATGCACAGAGCATTTCCTGCATGGAGATATGGTTCGGGAGCTCTGGGGTTGGGCCCCTGGAGCTGGTGTTGGGGCTCCCAGGGGTTGGGCCCCTGGAGCTGGTGTTGGGGCGCCAGGGGTTTGGCTCCTGGCACTATGGTTCGGGCGCTCAGGGGTTGGGCCCTTGGAGCTGGAGTGGGGGCCCCCAGATGTTAGGACCCTGGAGCTATGGTTCGGGAGCTCAGGGGTTCGGCCCCTGGAGCTGGTGTTGCGGCCCGAAAGGGTTGGGCCCCTGGAGCAGGGGTTGGGGCCCCCAGGGGTTAGGCACCCGAAGCTGCTGTTGGGGCACCAGGGGTTAGGCCCCTGGAGCTGGTGTTGGGGCCTCAGGGGTTGAGCCCCTGGAGCTGGTGTTGGGGCCCCAGGGGTTAGGCCCCTGGACTATTGTTCGGGTGCTCAGGGATTGGGCACCTGGAGCTATGGTTCGGGCGCTCAGGGATTGGGCCCCTGGAGTTGGGGTCGAGGGCCCCAGGGGTTGGGCCCCTTTAGCTGGGATTCGGGCCACCAGGGGTCAGGACCCTGGAGCTGGGGTTGGGGCCCCCAGGGGTTAGGCCCCTGGAGCTATGGTTCGGGCGCTCAGGGGTTGGGCCCTTGGAGCTGGGGTGGGGGGCCCCAGGGGTTAGGCCCCTGGAGCTATCGTTCGGGCGCTCAGGGGTTGGGACTCTGCAGCTGGTGTTGGGGCCGTCAGGGGTTGGGCCGCTGGAGCTATGGTTCGGGCGCTCAGGGGTTGAGCCCCTGGAGCTGGGGTCGAGGGCCCGTGGGGTTGTGCCCCTTGAGTTGGGGTTGGGGCACTCGAGGGTTAGGCCCCTGGAGCTATGGTTCGGGTGCTCAGGGGTTGGGCCCTTGTAGCTGGGGTGGGGGCCCCCAGGCGTTTGGCCCCTGGAGCTATGGTTCGGGCGCTCAGAGATTGGGCCCCTGGACTAGTGTTAGGGCCCCCAGGGGTTAGGCCCCTGAAGGTATTGTTCGGGCGCTCAGGTGTTGGGTCCTTGGAGCTGGTGTTGGGGCCCCCAGGGGTTAGGCCCCTGGAGCTATGGTTCGGGCACTCAGGGGTTGGGCCCCTGGAGCTGGTGTTGGGGCCCCCAGGGGTTGGGACCCTGGAACTGGTGTTCGGGCCCCCGGGGGTTAGGCCCCTGGAGTTATGGTTCGGGCGCTCAGGGGTTAGGCCCCTGGAACTGGTGTTCGGGCACCCAGGGGTTGGGCCCCTGGAGCTGGGGTTGGAGCCCCCTGGGGTTAGGCCCCTGGAGCTATGGTTCGGGCGCTCAGGGGTGGGGCCTCTGGAACTGGTGTTGGGCCCCCCAGGAGTTGGGCCCCTGGAGCTGGGGTTGGGGCCCCCGGGGGTTAGGCCCCTGGAGCTATGGTTCGGGCGCTCAGGGGTTGGGCCCCTGGAGCTGTTGTTGGTGTCCCCAGGGGTTGGGCCCCCGGAGCTGGTATTGGGTCCCAAGGGGTTAGGCCATTTGAGCTATGGTTCAGGCGCTCAGGGGTTGGGCCCCTGGAGGTATGGTTCGGGCGCTCAGGGGTTGACCCCTGGAGCTATGGTTCGGGCGCTCAGGGTTTGGGCTCCTGGAGCTGCTGTAGGGGCCCCTGACCGAAGGTCACCCGCTGCTCTCCCATCCCTCACGAAGACACTCCCCACTCTATCACAGTAATGCCTAGTGCATTTCCTGCATGGAGGAAGAATGAATCCGTGTGGCCACATAGGGTAATGCACAGAGCATTTCCCCGCATGGAGCAACAGTGACACCATGTAGCCACACAGGGTAATACACAGAGCATTTCCCCGCATGGAGCAACAGTGGCACCATGTGGTTACGCACGGTAATGCACAGAGAATTTCCTGCATGAAGCTTTGGTTTGGGAGCTCTGGGGTTGGGCCCCTGGAGGTGGTGTTGGGGTTCCCAGGGGTTGGGCCCCTGGAGCTGGTGTTGGGGCCACCAGGGGTTAGGCTCCTGGAGCTTTGGTTCGGGCGCTCAGGGGATGGGCCCCTGGAGCTGGTGTTGCGATCCCAAGGGGTTGGGCCGCTGTAGCTGGTGTTGGGGCCCCAGGGGTTAGGCCCTTGGAGCTATGGTTCGGGCGCTCAGGGGATGGGCTCTTGGAGCTGGGGTCGAGGGCCCCAGGGATTGGGCCCCTGGAGCTGGGGTTGGGGCCCCCAGGGGTTAGGCCCCTGGAGCTATGGTTCGGGCTCTCAGGGGTTGGGCTCTTGGAGCTGGGGTGGAGGCCCCCAGGTGATAGGCCCTGGAGCTATGGTTCGGGCGCTCAGGGGTTGGGCCCCTGGAGCTGGTGTTGGGACCACAGGGGCTGGGAACCTGGAGCTGGTGTTGGTGCCCCAGGGGTTAGGCCCCTGGAGCTATGGTTCGGGCGCTCAGGGGTTGGTCCCCTGGAGCTGGTGTTGGGACGCCCAGGGGTTAGGCCCGTGGAGCTATGGTTCGGGCGCTCAGGGGTTGGGCCCCTTTAGCTGGTGTTGGGGCCCCCAGGGGTAAGGACCCTGGAGGTATTGTTCGGGCGCTCAGGTGTTGGGCCCTTGGATCTGGTGTTGTAACCCGCAGGGGTTAGGCCCCTGGAGCTTTGTTTCGGGGGCTCAGGGGTTGGGACCCTGGAGCTATGGTTTGGTCGCTCAGTGGTTTGGCCCCTGGAGCTGGGGTCGAGGGCCCCAGGGGTTGGGCCCCTGGAGCTGGGGTTCGGGCCCTCGGGGGTTAGGCCCCTGTAGCTATGGTTCGGGCGCTCAGGGGTTTGGCCCCTGGAGCTGGTGTTGGGGCCCCCAGGGGTTGGGCCCCTGGAGCGGAGGTTAGGGACTCTAGGCTTAGGCTCCTGCAGCTATGGTTCAGGAGCTCAGGGGTTGGGCCCCGGAGCTGGTGTTGGGGCCCCCAGGGGTTGGGACCCTGGAGCTGTGGTTGGGGCCCTCGGGAGTTAGGCCCCTGGAGCTATGGTTCGGATGCTTAGGGGTTCTGCCCCTGGAGCTGGTGTTGGGGCCGCCAGGGGTTGGCCCCTGGATCTGGGGTTGGGGCCACCAGGGGTTAGGCCCCTGGAGCTATGGTTCGGGCACTCAGGGGTTGGGCCTGTGGAGCTGGTGTTGGGGCCCCCAGGGGTTAGGCCCCTGTTTGTATTGTTCCGGCGCTCAGGGGTTGGGCCCCTTGAACTGGTGTTGGGGCCCCCAGGGGCTGGACCCCTGGAGCTGGGGTTGGGGCCCCAGGGGTTAGGCCCCTGGATCTATGGTTCGGGCGCTCAGGGGTCGGGCCCCTGGAGCTGGTGTTGGGGCCCAGGGGTAAGGCCCCGGAGCTATGGTTCGGGCGCTCAGGGGTTGAGCCCCTGGAGCTGGGGTCGAGGGCCTCAGGGGTTGGGTCCCTGGAGCTGGGGTTGGGGCCCCCGGGGGTTAGGCCCCTGGATCTATGTTTCGGGCACTCAGGGGTTGGGCCCCTGGAGCTGGTGTTGGGGCCCCCAGGGGTAGGGCTCCTGGAGCTGGGGTTGGTTCCCCTAGGAGTTAGGCCGCTGGAGCTATGGTTCGGGCGCTCAGGGGTTGGGCCCCTGGAGCTGGTGTTGGGGCCCCCAGGGGTTAGGCCCCTGGAGCTATGGTTCGGGCGCTCAGGGGTTGGGCCCTTGGAAGTGGTGTTCGGGCCCACAGACGTTAGGCCCCTGAAGCTATGGTTCGGGCGCTCAGTAGTTGGGCCCCTGAAGGTGGTGTTGTGGCCCCCAGGGGTTGGGCTCCTGAAGCTGTTGTTGGGGCCCCAAGGGGTTGGGCCCCTGGAGCTGGGCTTTTGGTCCCCGGGGGTTAGGGCCTAGGAGGTATGGTTCGGGCGCTCAGGGGTTGGGCCCCTGGAGCTATAGTTCGAGCGCTCAGTGGTTGGGCTCCAGGAGCTGGGGTTGAGGGCCCCAGGGGTTGGGCCCCTGGAGCTGTGGTTGGACCCCCGGGGGTTAGGCCCCTGGTGCTATGGTTCGGGCGCTCAGGGGTTGGGCCCCTGGAGCTAGGGTCGAGGGCCCCAGGGGTTGGGCCCCTGGAGCTGGGGTTGGGGCCCCCGGGGGTTTGGCCCCTTGAGCTATGGTTCGGGTGCTCAGGGGTTAGGCCCCTGGAGCTGGTGTTGCGGCCCCCAGGGATTGGGCCACTGGAGCTGGTGTTGGGGCCCCAGGGGTTAGGCCATTTGAACTATGGTTCAGGCGCTCAGGGGTTGGGCCCATGGAGCTATGGTTCGGGCGCTCAGGGGTTGAGCCCCTGGAGCTATGGTTCGGGCGCTCAGGGTTTGGGGCCCTGGAGCTGGTGTTGGGGCCCCCAGGGGTTAGGCACCTGGAGGTATCGTTCAGGCGCTCAGGCGTTGGGCCCTTGGAGGGCCCCCAGGGGTTAGGCCCCTGGAGCTATGGTTCGGGCGCTCAGGGGTTGGGCCCCTGGAGCTGGTGTTGGGGCCCCTGACCGAAAGTCACCCCCTGCTCTCCCATCCCCCACGAAGACACTCCCCACTCCATCACAGTAATGCCTAGTGCATTTCCTGCATGGAGAAAGAGTGAATCCGTGTGGCCCCCTGGAGCTGGGGTTGAGGGCCTCAGAGGTTGGGTCCCTGGAGCTGCGGTTGGGGCCCCCGGGGGTTAGGCCCCTGGATCTATGTTTCGGGCGCTCAGGGGTTGGGCCCCTGGAGATGCTGTTGGGGCCCCCAGGGGGTGGGTCCCTGGCGCTGGGTTTGGGGCCCCTAGGGGTTAGGCCCCTGGAGCTATTGTTCGGGCACTCAGGGGTTGGGCCCCTGGAGCTGGTGTTGGGTCCCCCAGGGGTTAGGACCCTGGAGCTATGGTTCGGGCGCTCAGGGGTTGGGCCCTTGCAGCTGGTGTTGGGGCCCACAGAGGTTAGGCCCCTGGAGCTATGGTTCGGGCGCTCAGGTTTTGGGCCCTTGGAGCTGGGGTGGGGGCCCCCAGGGGTTAGGCCTCTGGAGCTATGGTTCAAGCGCTCAGGGGTTCGGCCCCTGGAGCTGGTGTTGGGGTCCCCAGGGGTTAGGCCCCTGGAGGTATTGTTCGGGAGCTCAGGGGTTGGGCCCCTGGAGCTGTGGTTGGCGCCCCCAGGGGTTAGGCCCCTGGAGCTATGGTTCGGGCTCTCAGGGGTTGGACCCCTGGAGCTCGTGTTGGGGCCCCCAGGGGTTGGGCCCCTGGAGCTGGTGTTGGGGCCCCAGGGGTTAGGCCCCTGGAGCTATTGTTCGGGTGCTCAGGGGTTGGGCCCCTGGAGCTATGGTTCGGGCGCTCAGGGTTTGGGCCCCTGGAGTTGGGGTCGAGGGCCCCAGGTGTTGGGCCCCTTGAGCTGGGGTTCGGGCCACCAGGGGTCTGGCGCTTGGAGCTGGGGTTGGGGCCCCCAGGGGTTAGGCCCCTGGAGCTAGGGTTCGGGCGCTAAAGGGTTGGGCCCCTGGAGCTATAGTTCGAGCACTCAGTGGTTGGGCCCCTGGAGCTGGGGTCGAGGGCCCCAGGGGTTGGGCCCCTGGAGCTGTGGTTAGACCCCCGGGTGTTAGGTCCCTGGAGCTATGTTTCGGGCGCTCAGGGGTTGGGCCCCTGGAGCTGGGGTTGGGGCCCCCGGGGGTTAGGCCCCTGGAGCTATGGTTCAGGCGCTCAGGGGTTGGGCCCCTGGAGCTGGTTTTGGGGCCCCCAGGGGTTGGTCCCCCGGAGCTGGTGTTGGGGCCCCAGGGGTTAGGGAATTTGAGCAATGATTTATTCGCTCAGGGGTTGGGCCCCTGGAGCTATGGTTCGGGCGCTCAGGGGTTGAGCCCCTGGAGCTATGGCTCGGGCGCTCAGGGTTTGGGGCCCTGGAGCTGGTGTTGGGGCCCCCAGGGGTTAGGCACCTGGAGGTATTGTTCGGGCGCTCAGGTGTTGGGCCCTTGGATCTGGTGTTCGGGCCCCCAGGGGTTAGGCCCCTGGAGCTATGGTTCGGGCGCTCAGGGGTTGGGCCCCTGGAGCTGGTGTTGGGGCCCCTGACCGAAAGTCACCCCCTGCTCTCCCATCCCCCACGAAGACACTCCCCACTCCATCACAGTAATGCCTAGTGCATTTCCTGCATGGAGGAAGAGTGAATCCGTGTGGCCACATAGGGTAATGCACAGAGCATTTCCCCGCATGGAGCAACAGTGGAACCATGTGCTCACACACGGTAATGCACAGAGCATTTTCTCCCAAGACCTTTGGTTCGGGAGCTCTGGGGTTGGGGCCCTGAAGCTGGTGTTGGGGTCCCCAGGGGTTGGGCCCCTGGAGCTCGTGTTGTGGTCCCAGGGGTTAGGGCGCTGGAGATATGGTTCGGGCTCTCAGGGGTTGGGCCTCTGGAGCGGGGGTCGAGGGCCCCAGGGTTTAGACCCCTAGAGCTGGGGTTGTGGCCCCCTGGGGTTAGGCCCTTGGAGCTATGGTTTGGGCGTTCACAGTTTGAGCCCCTCGAGCTGGTTTTGGGGCCCCCAGGGGTTGGGCTCCTGGAGCTGGGGTTGGGGCCCCTAGGGGTTACGCAACTGGAGCTATGGTTCGGGCGCTCAAGGGTTGGGCCCCTGGAGCTGGTGTTGGGGCCCCCAGGGGTTGAGCCCCTGGAGATGGTGTTGCGGCCCCAGTGGTTAGGCCCCTGGAGCTATGGTTTGGGAGCTCAGGGGTTGGGCCCCTGGAGCTGGTGTTGGGGCCCCCAGGGGTTGGTCCCCTGGAGCTGGGGTTGGGGCCACCAGGGGTTAGGCTCCTGGAGCTTTGGTTCGGGCGCTCAGGGGATGGGCCCCTGGAGCTGGTGTTGCGATCCCAAGGGGTTGGGCCGCTGTAGCTGGTGTTGGGGCCCCAGGGGTTAGGCCCTTGGAGCTATGGTTCGGGCGCTCAGGGGATGGGCTCTTGGAGCTGGGGTCGAGGGCCCCAGGGATTGGGCCCCTGGAGCTGGGGTTGGGGCCCCCAGGGGTTAGGCCCCTGGAGCTATGGTTCGGGCTCTCAGGGGTTGGGCTCTTGGAGCTGGGGTGGAGGCCCCCAGGTGATAGGCCCTGGAGCTATGGTTCGGGCGCTCAGGGGTTGGGCCCCTGGAGCTGGTGTTGGGACCACAGGGGCTGGGAACCTGGAGCTGGTGTTGGTGCCCCAGGGGTTAGGCCCCTGGAGCTATGGTTCGGGCGCTCAGGGGTTGGTCCCCTGGAGCTGGTGTTGGGACGCCCAGGGGTTAGGCCCGTGGAGTTATGGTTCGGGCGCTCAGGGGTTGGGCCCCTTTAGCTGGTGTTGGGGCCCCCAGGGGTAAGGACCCTGGAGGTATTGTTCGGGCGCTCAGGTGTTGGGCCCTTGGATCTGGTGTTGGAACCCGCAGGGGTTAGGCCCCTGGAGCTTTGTTTCGGGGGCTCAGGGGTTGGGCCCCTGGAGCTATGGTTTGGTCGCTCAGTGGTTTGGCCCCTGGAGCTGGGGTCGAGGGCCCCAGGGGTTGGGCCCCTGGAGCTGGGGTTCGGGCCCTCGGGGGTTAGGCCCCTGTAGCTATGGTTCGGGCGCTCAGGGGTTTGGCCCCTGGAGCTGGTGTTGGGGCCCCCAGGGGTTGGGCCCCTGGTGCTGAGGTTAGGGCCTCTAGGCTTAGGCTCCTGCAGCTATGGTTCAGGCGCTCAGGGGTTGGGCCCCGGAGCTGGTGTTGGGGCCCCCAGGGGTTGGGACCCTGGAACTGTGGTTGGGGCCCTCGGGAGTTAGGCCCCTGGAGCTATGGTTCGGATGCTTAGGGGTTCTGCCCCTGGAGCTGGTGTCGGGGCCGCCAGGGGTTGGCCCCTGGATCTGGGGTTGGGGCCACCAGGGGTTAGGCCCCTGGAGCTATGGTTCGGGCACTCAGGGGTTGGGCCTGTGGAGCTGGTGTTGGGGCCCCCAGGGGTTAGGCCCCTGTTGGTATTGTTCCGGCGCTCAGGGGTTGGGCCCCTTGAACTGGTGTTGGGGCCCCCAGGGGCTGGACCCCTGGAGCTGGGGTTGGGGCCCCGGGGGTTAGGCCCCTGGATCTATGGTTCGGGCGCTCAGGGGTCGGGCCCCTGGAGCTGGTGTTGGGGCCCAGGGGTTAGGCCCCGGAGCTATGGTTCGGGCGCTCAGGGGTTGAGCCCCTGGAGCTGGGGTCGAGGGCCTCAGGGGTTGGGTCCCTGGAGCTGGGGTTGGGGCCCCCGGGGGTTAGGCCCCTGGATCTATGGTTCGGGCACTCAGGGGTTGGGCCCCTGGAGCTGGTGTTGGGGCCCCCAGGGGTAGGGCTCCTGGAGCTGGGGTTGGGGCCCCTAGGAGTTAGGCCGCTGGAGCTATGGTTCGGGCGCTCAGGGGTTGGGCCCCTGGAGCTGGTGTTGGGGCCCCCAGGGGTTAGGCCCCTGGAGCTATGGTTCGGACGCTCAGGGGTTGGGCCCTTGGAAGTGGTGTTCGGGCCCACAGAGGTTAGGCCCCTGAAGCTATGGTTCGGGCGCTCAGTAGTTGGGCCCCTGAAGGTGGTGTTGTGGCCCCCAGGAGTTGGGCTCCTGAAGCTGGTGTTGGGGCCCCAAGGGGTTGGGCCCCTGGAGCTGGGCTTTTGGTCCCCGGGGGTTAGGGCCTAGGAGGTATGGTTCGGGCGCTCAGGGGTTGGGCCCCTGGAGCTATAGTTCGAGCGCTCAGTGGTTGGGCTCCAGGAGCTGGGGTTGAGGGCCCCAGGGGTTGGGCCCCTGGCGCTGTGGTTGGACCCCCGGGGGTTAGGCCCCTGGAGCTATGGTTCGGGCGCTCAGGGGTTGGGCCCCTGGAGCTAGGGTCGAGGGCCCCAGGGGTTGGGCCCCTGGAGCTGGGGTTGGGGCCCCCGGGGGTTAGGCCCCTTGAGCTATGGTTCGGGTGCTCAGGGGTTAGGCCCCTGGAGCTGGTGTTGCGGCCCCCAGGGATTGGGCCACTGGAGCTGGTGTTGGGGCCCCAGGGGTTAGGCCATTTGAACTATGGTTCAGGCGCTCAGGGGTTGGGCCCATGGAGCTATGGTTCGGGCGCTCAGGGGTTGAGCCCCTGGAGCTATGGTTCGGGCGCTCAGGGTTTGGGGCCCTGGAGCTGGTGTTGGGGCCCCCAGGGGTTAGGCACCTGGAGGTATCGTTCAGGCGCTCAGGCGTTGGGCCCTTGGAGGGCCCCCAGGGGTTAGGCCCCTGGAGCTATGGTTCGGGCGCTCAGGGGTTGGGCCCCTGGAGCTGGTGTTGGGGCCCCTGACCGAAAGTCACCCCCTGCTCTCCCATCCCCCACGAAGACACTCCCCACTCCATCACAGTAATGCCTAGTGCATTTCCTGCATGGAGAAAGAGTGAATCCGTGTGGCCCCCTGGAGCTGGGGTTGAGGGCCTCAGAGGTTGGGTCCCTGGAGCTGCGGTTGGGGCCCCGGGGGTTAGGCCCCTGGATCTATGTTTCTGGCGCTCAGGGGTTTGGCCCCTGGAGATGCTGTTGGGGCCCCCAGGGGGTGGGTCCCTGGCGCTGGGTTTGGGGCCCCTAGGGGTTAGGCCCCTGGAGCTATTGTTCGGGCACTCAGGGGTTGGGCCCCTGGAGCTGGTGTTGGGTCCCCCAGGGGTTAGGCCCCTGGAGCTATGGTTCGGGCGCTCAGGGGTTGGGCCCTTGCAGCTGGTGTTGGGGCCCACAGAGGTTAGGCCCCTGGAGCTATGGTTCGGGCGCTCAGGTTTTGGGCCCTTGGAGCTGGGGTGGGGGCCCCCAGGGGTTAGGCCTCTGGAGCTATGGTTCAAGCGCTCAGGGGTTCGGCCCCTGGAGCTGGTGTTAGGGTCCCCAGGGGTTAGGCCCCTGGAGGTATTGTTCGGGAGCTCAGGGGTTGGGCCCCTGGAGCTGTGCTTGGCGCCCCCAGGGGTTAGGCCCCTGGAGCTATGGTTCGGGCTCTCAGGGGTTGGACCCCTGGAGCTCGTGTTGGGGCCCCCAGGGGTTGGGCCCCTGGAGCTGTGTTGGGGCCCCAGGGGTTAGGCCCCTGGAGCTATTGTTCGGGTGCTCAGGGGTTGGGCCCCTGGAGCTATGGTTCGGGCGCTCAGGGTTTGGGCCCCTGGAGTTGGGGTCGAGGGCCCCAGGTGTTGGGCCCCTTGAGCTGGGGTTCGGGCCACCAGGGGTCTGGCGCTTGGAGCTGGGGTTGGGGCCCCCAGGGGTTAGGCCCCTGGAGCTAGGGTTCGGGCGCTAAAGGGTTGGGCCCCTGGAGCTATAGTTCGAGCACTCAGTGGTTGGGCCCCTGGAGCTGGGGTCGAGGGCCCCAGGGGTTGGGCCCCTGGAGCTGTGGTTAGACCCCCGGGTGTTAGGTCCCTGGAGCTATGTTTCGGGCGCTCAGGGGTTGGGCCCCTGGAGCTGGGGTTGGGGCCCCCGGGGGTTAGGCCCCTGGAGCTATGGTTCAGGCGCTCAGGGGTTGGGCCCCTGGAGCTGGTTTTGGGGCCCCCAGGGGTTGGTCCCCCGGAGCTGGTGTTGGGGCCCCAGGGGTTAGGGAATTTGAGCAATGATTTATTCGCTCAGGGGTTGGGCCCCTGGAGCTATGGTTCGGGCGCTCAGGGGTTGAGCCCCTGGAGCTATGGCTCGGGCGCTCAGGGTTTGGGGCCCTGGAGCTGGTGTTGGGGCCCCCAGGGGTTAGGCACCTGGAGGTATTGTTCGGGCGCTCAGGTGTTGGGCCCTTGGATCTGGTGTTCGGGCCCCCAGGGGTTAGGCCCCTGGAGCTATGGTTCGGGCGCTCAGGGGTTGGGCCCCTGGAGCTGGTGTTGGGGCCCCTGACCGAAAGTCACCCCCTGCTCTCCCATCCCCCACGAAGACACTCCCCACTCCATCACAGTAATGCCTAGTGCATTTCCTGCATGGAGGAAGAGTGAATCCGTGTGGCCACATAGGGTAATGCACAGAGCATTTCCCCGCATGGAGCAACAGTGGCACCATGTGCTCACACACGGTAATGCACAGAGCATTTTCTCCCAAGACCTTTGGTTCGGGAGCTCTGGGGTTGGGGCCCTGAAGCTGGTGTTGGGGTCCCCAGGGGTTGGGCCCCTGGAGCTCGTGTTGTGGTCCCAGGGGTTAGGGCGCTGGAGATATGGTTCGGGCTCTCAGGGGTTGGGCCTCTGGAGCGGGGGTCGAGGGCCCCAGGGTTTAGACCCCTAGAGCTGGGGTTGTGGCCCCCTGGGGTTAGGCCCTTGGAGCTATGGTTTGGGCGTTCACAGTTTGAGCCCCTCGAGCTGGTTTTGGGGCCCCCAGGGGTTGGGCCCCTGGAGCTGGGGTTGGGGCCCCTAGGGGTTACGCAACTGGAGCTATGGTTCGGGCGCTCAAGGGTTGGGCCCCTGGAGCTGGTGTTGGGGCCCCCAGGGGTTGGGCCCCTGGAGATGGTGTTGAGGCCCCAGTGGTTAGGCCCCTGGAGCTATGGTTTGGGCGCTCAGGGGTTGGGCCCCTGGAGCTGGTGTTGGGGCCCCCAGGGGTTGGTCCCCTGGAGCTGGGGTTGGGGCCCCCAGGGTTTAGGCCCCTGGAGCTATGGTTCGGGCGCTCAGGTTTTGGGCCCTTGGATCTGGGGTGGGGGCCCCCAGGGGTTAGGCCCCTGTAGCTATGTTTCGAGCGCTAAAGGGTTGGGCCCCTGGAGCTGATGTTGCGGCCCCCATGGGTTTGGCCCCTGGAGGTATTATTCGGGCCCTCAGGGGTTGGGCCCTATAGCTGGTGTTTGTGCTCCCAGGTGTTGGGCCCCTTGAGCTGGAGTTGGGGCCCCTAGGGGTTAGGCCCCTGGAGCTATGATTCAGGCGCTCAGGGCTTGGGCCCTTGGAGCTGGTTTTGGAGACCACAGAGGTTAGGCCCCTGGAGCTATGGTTCGGGCGCTCAGGAGTTGGGCCCCTGGAGCTGGTGTTGGGGCCCCCAGGGGTTGGGCCCCTGGAGCTGGTGTTGGGGCCCCAGGGATTAGGCCCCTGTAGCTATGGTTCGGGCGCTCAGGGATTGGGCCCCTGGAGCTATGGTTCGGGCGCTCAGGGGTTGAGCCCCTGGAGCTGGTGTTGGGGCCCCCAGGGGTTGGGCCCCTGGAGCTATGGTTCGAGCGCTCAAGGATTGGGCCCCTGGAGCTGGTGTTGGGGCCCCATGGGTCAGGCCCCTGGAGCTATCTTTCGGGCGCTCAGGGTTTGGGACCCTGGAGCTGCTGTTCGGTCCCCCAGGGGTTAGGCCCCTGGAGGTATGGTTCGAGCGCTCAAGGGTTGGGCCCCTGGAGCTGGTGTTGGGGCCCCAGGGGTCAGGCCCCTGGAGCCATCTTTCGGGCGCTCAGGGGTTGGGACCCTGGAGCTGCTGTTCGGTCCCCCAGGGGTTAGGCCCCTGGAGGTATGGTTCGGGCACTCAGGGGTTGGGCCCCTGGAGCTGGTGTTGGGACCCCTGACCTAAAGTCACCCCCTGGTCTCCCATCCCCCACACAGACAGTCCCCACTCCATCACAGTAATGCCCAGAGCATTTCACGCATGGAGCAACAGCGACACCATGTAGCCACACAGGGTAATACACAGAGAATTTCCCCGCATTGAGCAACAGTGACACCATGTGTTCACGCAGGGTAATGCACAGAGCATTTCCTGCATGGAGCTATTGTTCTGGAGCTCTGGGGTTGGGCCCCTGGAGCTGGTGTTGGGTCTCACAGGGGTTGCGCCCCTGGAGCTGGTGTTGGGGCCCCAGGGGTTCGGCCCCTGGCGCTATGGTTCGGGGGCTCAGGGGTTGGACCCTTTGAGCTAGGGTGGGGGCCCCCAGGGGTTAGGCCCCTGGAGCTATGGTTCGGGCACTCAGGGGTTGGGCCCGTGGAGCTGGTATTGGGGCCCCCAGGGGTTAGGCCCCTGGAGGTATTATTCGGGCGCTCAGGGGTTGGGCCCTTGGAGCTTGTGTGGGGGCCCCCAGGGATTAGGCCCCTGGAGCTATGGTTCCGGCGCTCAGGGGTTGGGACCCTGGAGCTGGTGTTTGGGCCCCCAGGGGTTGCGCCCCTGGAGCTGGTGTTGGGGCCCCAGGTGTTAGGCCCCTGGAGCTATGGTTCGGGCGCTCAGGGGTTGGGCCGCTGGAGCTCTTGTTGTGGCCCGCGGGGGTTAGGCCCCTGGAGCTATGGTTCGGGCTCTCAGGGGTTGGGCCCCTGGAGCTGGTTTTGGGGCCCCCAGGGGTTGGGCCCCTGGAGCTGGGGTTGGGGCCCACAGGGGTTAGGCCCCTGGAGCTTTGGTTCGGGTGCTCAGGGGTTGGGCGCCCGGAGCTGGTGTTGGGGCCCCAAGGGGTTGGGCTCCTGGAGCTGGTGTTGGGGCCCCAGGGGTTAGGCCCCTGGAGCTATGGTTCGGGCGCTCAGGGGTTGGGCCACTGTAGCTATGCTTCGGGCGCTCAGGGGTTGGGCCCCTTAAGCTGGGGTCGAGGGTCCAAGGGGTTGGGCCCCTGGAGCTGGGGTTGGGGTCCCGGGGGTTAGGCCCCTGAAGCTGGGGTTGGGGCCTCCAGGGGTTAGGCCCCTGGATCTATGGTTCGGGCGCTCAGGGGTTGGGCCCTTGGAGCTTGGGTGGGGGCCCCCAGGTGTTAGGCCCCTGGAGTTATGGTTCGGGAGCTCAGGGGCTGGGCCCCTGGAGCTAATGTTGGGGCCCCCAGTGGCTGGGCCCCTGGAGATTTTGTTGGGTCCCCAGGGGTTGGGCCTCTGCACCTGGTGTTGGGGCCGTCAGGAGTTGGACCCGGCAGCTATGGTTCGGGCGCTCAGGGTTTGGGCCCCGGAGCTGGTGTTGGGGCCCCGAGGGGTTGGGCCCTGGAGCTGGTGTTGCGGCCCCCAGGGGTTGGGCCCCTGGGGCTGGGGTTGGGGCCCCCGGGGGTTAGGCCAATGGAGCTATGGTTCGGACGCTTAGGGGTTCTGCCCCTGTAGCTGGTGTTGGGGCCTCTAGGGGTTGGGCCCCTGGAGCTGGGGTCGAGGGCCCCAGGGGTTGGGCCTTTTAGCTGGGGTTGGGGCCCCCGGGGGTTTGGCCCCTGGAGCTATGGTTCGGGCGCTCAGGGGTTGGTCCCTTGGAGCTGGGGTGGGGGCCCCCAGGCTTTAGGCCCCTGGAGCTATGGTTCGGGCGCTCAGGGATTCGGCCCCTGGAGCTGGTGTTGGGGCCCCCAGGGGTTAGGCCCCTGGAGGTATTGTTCGGGCGCTCAGGTGTTGGGCCCTTGGTACTGGTGTTTGTACCCCCAGGGGTTAGGCCCCTGGAGCTATGGTTCGGGCGCTCAGGGGTTGGGCCCCTGGAGCTGGTGTTGGGGCCCATAGGGGTTGGGACCCTGGAGCTTGTGTTGGGGCCCCCGGGGGTTAGGCCACTGGAGTTATGGTTCGGGCACTCAGGGGTTGGGCCCCTGGAACTGGTGTTCGGGCCCCCAGGGGTTGGGCCCCTGGAGCTTGGGTTGGGGCCCCCAAGGGTTTAGGCCTCTGGAGCTATGGTTCGGGCGCTCAGGGGTTGGGCCCCTGGAACTGGTGTTGGGGCCCCCAGGTGTTGGGCTCCTGGAGCTGGGGTTGGCGCCCCCGGGGGTTAGGCCCCTGGAGCTATGGTTCGGGCGCTTAGGGGTTGGGCCCCTCTAGCTGGTGTTGCGGCCCCCAGGGGTTGGGCCCCCGGAGCTGGTGTTGGGGCCCCCAGGGGTTAGGCCCCTGGAGCTATGGTTCGGGCGCTCAGGGGTTGGGCCCTTGTGTCACGGAGTCACCGGGCGATGCTCTGAAACTGCTCCCCACAAAGCCAGTCAGGACTTTGGGGAGCCTCCTCTCCCTTGGAGCAGACTTGTTCAGGGCAAGAAGCTCACACAGCTTCACCTCCTGGGTCTCCCCTTGGAGCATTTAGCATCCTCTGCCCCTCCGTGCGCTTCCCACAGCGAGTCCACCCCAGCGGGTTCCTGGGGAAGCCACCTGGTTCTGCACCCCCACTTTGCAGTCAGACGTGACTCTCAGCTAGCCAGTAACACAGAGGTTTATTCGATGACAGGAACAGGGTCTAAAACAGAGCTTGTAGGTACCGCGAACCGGACCCCTCGGCTGGGTCCATTCTGGGGGGCAGTGAGCCAGACCCCCAGGTCTGCCCTCCACCCTTGACCCCAGCCAGCTCCAGACTAACAACCCCTCCCCGCCCCTCCTCTCTCCTCAGCCCCTTTCCCGGGCCAGGAGGTCACCTGATCCCTTTGTCTCCAACACCTTCAGCTGGCACCTTTGCAGAGGAGGGGCCCAGGCCATCAGTTGCTAGGAGACAGAGTGTCAGGCATTTAGGTGCACTGGCCCTTTGCTCTGCCAGATACTTAAGAACTGCCATGGGGACACTGAGGCACCAACACAGTATTCAGAGGAAACATTAAGAACTTTCCCAGTTCGTCACATCTCTCCCCCCTTCGAGACCGAACTGAGCGAGGTCACTCCTGCCAGTGACCTGGGGAAGTTCGAACCCACCAACGTTCCCATGGATGCCCCAGCATCTCTCCCATTCCTTGGTGTGAGTTACACCAGGACAGTCCAGTCTCACGCCCTCCCGTAGGTCGGGTGTGCTTGATGGCACTTGCAGGCCGCATGTGGGAAGGTTTATGCGGCTTGAACCTTTTTGCTATCCCCAACACCCCTGGGGTTCAAACTGGGACGGGGTCTTCTCCCCGCTCTATGGGCTGCAATTCAGGCTCTCTTGGTTAAGAGCCCCCATCTTGGCCTTTGCCAGCTCTGGGCTTGGGCAGCCGCTTCCCACTTTGTGGCCCAGA
Source organism: Gopherus flavomarginatus (assembly GCF_025201925.1). Taxonomy (NCBI): domain Eukaryota; kingdom Metazoa; phylum Chordata; order Testudines; family Testudinidae; genus Gopherus; species Gopherus flavomarginatus. The sequence continues at coordinate 15,581 of NW_026114670.1, read as the reverse complement.
CACAACACCTCTGCCGTCCCCCCTTACACTTTCCAGCTTTTAAGGTCAGTCCCACCTCCTTGAGGCAGCCCAGCCCCCTCTTCACCTGGGACACCTGTTCCTCCCAGGTCTGGCTAAAGATGCACATGTTATCAGTGTCTGCCAGGGCCAAGTTCTCCATCGCCCTCAGCTTGTCTAGAATCTCCCCAGGCCTAGGCATGGGGTCGGCATCGGACACTGTGATGGCTTTAAGCTTCTGATAGCCCCCATAAAACCAGATCTTCCTGTCTCCCTTGGGGATCAGCCCCATGGGTGAGGCCCATGGGCTGTAAAACGGCTGGATCCCATCTAAAGCCAGCATGTCCCTGACCTCTCTCTCCAGGTTCTGGGCTGCTTTCCCAGTGACTCTGAATGGGGAACACCTGATGGGGAGATTGTCTCCCACCTCAGGGAAGAGATCCCCCAGGGGGTCTTCCCCCCTCTCCATCCAATCCTCCCCCTTCAGGTCCAGGGGTCCCCTCACTCTCCTCCCATCCAGCAGCTCAAATGGGAAGAACCCTGTGGATTCCTGGGGCACCACCAGCTGCCTTCCGATTCCCCCCAGTTCTACTTCCCCTTGGGGAGCCCATTCCCGGTACAGGAATCCCTCGTCCTGCAGGACTCTGTCCCTGCAGCCTTCCCCAAGGGGGTTTGCAGCGCTGTGGCCAGCAAGTTCCCTCAGCTTCTCCAAGGAGGGATCCCTCTGCAGCTCAGTCTGGGATTCAGCAGCTGGGGCAGGGAGTGGGACCTGCTCCCTCTCGCTGGCTGGGCCTGGGGTCACAGCCCCCCTGAGCCCTGTCCCTGGTAGCTCCCTCCCTGCTGTGTAATCACTTCCCAGCAGCACGTCTGGACTAGGCAAACCTGTTTGGCAGCTGACCTGCCCTGCCTGGGTGTCCCCCCACTCAGCTGGGGTCTCAGCTCCCCCCATGCTCAGCGCTGCCCTTGCTGTCCCAGTGGGGGCAGGCAGTGAGCTCTCTGCTCTGGTCACAGCATCAGAGCCAGCGTGAGCCCCCTCTCCGGTGTGCAGGGGGGCGGGGAGCATCTCTCCCTCCCACTCAGCCCCAGGGGGCTGGTTACAGGTAGGCAGGTATCCTGAGCCCAGCAGCCCCTCCCCTCTGCCAACCAGGTCATTTGCATTTTCACTGACCATTTCCATCCTAGCCAATTGGTTCCCTGGATTTGAATTCAAACCCTCGGCCGTTACAGGAGCGGGGCCTGGATCCTGTCCCATGGGGAGACAGTCACCCCCCAACAGGGCCTCCCAGCCGATATCCTGGAGAACCCCAACTACCAGCCAGCCTGACCCCTTCTGGGTCTGTACAGGGATCTGGGCCATAGGCAGGGCGAGGGGCTTCACCCCAGGGAACTTCACCCAGGTTCCACAGTCCCTCAGCATCTGGGGCTGCACCACCACAGTTCTCTCTGTCCCAGGGTCTCGCCCCCGCAGGCGTGTTTCCCCACTAACCCCTGGGCAGCCCCCTATGTCTCTCTGCTCCACCATCACCAGTCCACGCTGCTGCTGCTTCTCATGCAGCTTTTCCTCGGGCTCTTCCTTTCTCTCATGGTCCTCTCGCTCTCTCGGGCTCTGCTCCCATCCCATCCGTCTCCAATCTCGTGATGGGGAACCCAATCGTGAAGACCCTCGTCTGATTGGGGACCAGACTCCCGGGGATGCCTGGCTGATGCTCCAGCTGCTCTCAGATCCTCTTGTAGCCCCATCTGGGCCAGGAATCTGCTCCTCAGAGCGGTGCTTCTCCTTCAACTGCACGATTAACTGTGCCTTCGTGAATTTCCCCATGCGTAACCCTCTCTTTGTGAACAGGATCACAATGTCCTTCTCAAGGAGATGGTGATAGGCCATCACTTCACCGTTCCCAAGTGGCTCTGGACTCACAGGCCTGTGTGCTCTTGGCTCCCCCATGGTTTCCAGGAAGAACCCCGGGTGTGCCAGCCCTTCTCGTGATCACCACCTCTTTGCCAGAGTCGAGCTGCAGACTCCTCCGCCCCTGGGACTGCTCCTGCAATCCCCCGGGGAACCCTGCTACTGCAAAATCCTTCTCTCTCCCAGGGTCGAGCGGCAAGCTCCTCTGCCCCTGAGACTGCTCGCTGCAATCCTCAGCGGGACCCCGTTACTCCAACAGTCCTTCTCGCTGGTCACACACTCCCAGAGGTTAACTGCCCCCTGAAACCGTCCCTCTCTGAGCCTTCAGCACGCCTGGTCCTCATTATCCCTACTTTGTTTTACTGCTCCCCAGTCACTTACTGCAAACAGAGCCATTCACGGGGTGCAGTACGTCCCGCCGCTGCCACCAGTTGTCACGGAGTCACCGGGCGATGCTCTGGAACTGCTCCCCACAAAGCCAGTCAGGACTTTGGGGAGCCTCCTCTCCCTTGGAGCAGACTTGTTCAGGGCAAGAAGCTCACACAGCTTCACCTCCTGGGTCTCTCCTTGGAGCATTTAGCATCCTCTGCCCCTCCGTGCGCTTCCCACAGCGAGTCCACCCCAGCGGGTTCCTGGGGAAGCCACCTGGTTCTGCACCCCCACTTTGCAGTCAGACGTGACTCTCAGCTAGCCAGTAACACAGAGGTTTATTCGATGACAGGAACAGGGTCTAAAACAGAGCTTGTAGGTACCGCGAACCGGACCCCTCGGCTGGGTCCATTCTGGGGGGCAGTGAGCCAGACCCCCAGGTCTGCCCTCCACCCTTGACCCCAGCCAGCTCCAGACTAACAACCCCTCCCCGCCCCTCCTCTCTCCTCAGCCCCTTTCCCGGGCCAGGAGGTCACCTGATCCCTTTGTCTCCAACACCTTCAGCTGGCACCTTTGCAGAGGAGGGGCCCAGGCCATCAGTTGCTAGGAGACAGAGTGTCAGGCATTTAGGTGCACTGGCCCTTTGCTCTGCCAGATACTTAAGAACTGCCATGGGGACACTGAGGCACCAACACAGTATTCAGAGAAAACATTAAGAACTTTCCCAGTTCGTCACACCTTGGAGCTGGGGTGGGTGCCCCCATGTGATAGGCCCCTGAAGCTATGGTTCGGGCGCTCAGGGGTTGGGCCCCTGGAGCTGGTGTTGGGACCACAGGGGCTGGGAACCTGGAGCTGGTGTTGGGGCCCCAGGGGCTAGGCCGCTGGAGCTATGGTTCGGGCGCTCAGGGGTTGGTCCCCTGGAGCTGGTGTTGGGGCCCCCAGGGGTTAGGCCCCTGGAGCTATGGTTCGGGCGCTCAGGGGTTGGGCCCCTTTAGCTGGTGTTGGGGCCCCCAGGGGTTAGGCCCCTGGAGGTATTGTTCGGGCGCTCAGGTGTTGGGCCCTTGGATCTGGTGTTGGAGCCCGCAGGGGTTAGGCCCCTGGAGCTTTGGTTCGGGGGCTCAGGGGTTGGGCCCCTGGAGCTATGGTTCGGGCGCTCAGTGTTTGGGCCCCTGGAGCTGGGGTCGAAGGCCCCAGGGGTTGGGCCCCTGGAGCTGGGGTTGGGGCCCTCGGGGGTTAGGCCGCTAGAGCTATGGTTCGGGCGCTCAGGATTTGGGCCCCTGGAGCTGGTGTTGGGGCCCCCAGGGGTTGGGCCCCTGGAGCTGAGGTTAGGGCCCCTAGGGTTAGGCTCCTGCAGCTATGGTTCAGGCGCTCAGGGGTTGGGCCCCGGAGCTGGTGTTGGGGCCCCCAGGGGTTGGGCTCCTGGAGCTGGTGTTGCGGCCCCCAGGGGTTGGGCCCCTGGGGCTGGGGTTGGGGACCCCGGGGGTTAGGCCCCTGGAGCTATGGTTCGGACGCTTAGGGGTTCTGCCCCTGGAGCTGGTGTTGGGGCCTCCAGGGGTTGGGCCCCTGGATCTGGGGTTGGGGCCCCCAGGGGTTAGGCCACTGGAGCTATGGTTTGGGCTCTGAAGGGTTGGGCCCCTGGAATTGGTGTTGGGGCCCCCAGGGGTTGGGCCCCTGGAGCTCGTGTTGGGGTCTAAGGGGTTAGGCCCCTGGAGCTATGGTTCGGGCACTCAGGGGTTGGGCCCGTGGAGCTGGAGTTGGGGCCCCCAGGGGTTAGGCCCCTGGAGGTATTGTTCGGGCGCTCAGGGGTTGGGCCCCCTGAACTGGTGTTGGGGCCCCCAGGGGCTGGAACCCTGGAGCTGGGGTTGGGGCCCCGGGGGTTAGGCCCCTGGAGCTATGGTTTGGGCGCTCAGGGATTGGGCCCCTGGAGCTGGTGTTGGGGCCCCCAGGGGTTGGGCTCCTGGAGCTGGGGTTGGGGCTCCTAGGGGTTAGGCCCGTGGAGCTATGGTTCGGGCGCTCAGGGGTTGGGCCCTTGCAGCTGGTGTTCGGGCCCACAGAGGTTAGGCCCCTGAAGCTATAGTTCGGGTGCTCAGGAGTTGGGCCCCTGGAGCTGATGTTGGGGCCCCCAGGGGTTGGGCCCGTGGAGCTGGTGTTGGGGCCCCAGGGGTTAGGCCCCTGGAGCTATGGTTCGGGCGCTCTGGGGTTGGGCCCCTGGAGCTGGTGTTGCGGCCCCCAGGAGTTGGGCTCCTGGAGCTGGGGTTGGGGCCCCGAGGGGTTGGGCCCCTGGAGCTATGGTTCGGTCTCTCAGGGGTTGGGCCCCTGGAGCTATGGTTTGGGCGCTCATGGGTTGGGCTCCTGGAGCTGGGGTCAAGGGCCCCAGGGTTTGGACCCCTGGAGCTGGGGTTGTGGCCCCCTGGGGTTAGGCCCATGGAGCTGTGGTTCGGACACTCACGGGTTGTGCCCCTGCAGCTGGTGTTGGGGTCCCCAGGGGTTGGGCCCCTGGAGCTGGGGTTTGGGCCCCCAGGGGTTAGGCCCCTGGAGCTATGGTTCGGGCGCTCACGGGTTGGGCCCCTGGAGCTCGTGTTGGGGCCCCCAGGGGTTGGGACCCTGGAGCTGGTGTTGGGGCCCCAGGGGTTAGGCCCCTGGAGCTATGGTTCGGGCGCTCAGGGGTTGGGCCCTTGGAGCTGTGGTTCGGGCGCTCAAGGGTTGGGCCCCTAGAGCTTGTGTTGGAGCCCCCAGGTGTTGGGCCCCTGGACCTGGAGTTAGGGCCCCCAGGGATTAGGCCCCTGGAGCTATGGTTCGGGCACTCAGGGGTAGGGCCCGTGGAGCTGGTGTTGGGGCCCCCAGGGGTTAGGCCCCTGGAAGTATTGTTCGGGTGCTCAGGGGTTGTTCCCCTTGAACTGGTGTTGGGGCCCCCAGGGGTTGGACAACTGGAGCTGGGGTTGGGGCCCCGGGGGTTAGGCCCCTGGAGCTATGGTTCGAGCGCTCAGGGGTTGGGCCCCTGGAGCTGGTGTTGGGGCCCCAGGTGTTAGACCCCGGAGCTATGGTTCGGGCGCTCAGGGTTTGAGCCCCTGGAGCTGGGGTCGAGCGCCTCAGGGGTTGGGTCCCTGGAGCTGGGGTTGGGGCCACCGGGGTTAGGCCCCTGGATCTATGTTTCGGGCAATCAGGGGTTGGGCCCCTGGAGCTGATGTTGGGGCCCCCAGGGATTGGGCCCCTGGAGCTATGGTTCGGGCGCTCTGGGGTTGGGCCCCTTGAGCTGGTGTTGGGGTCTCCAGGGGTTGGACCCCTGGAGCTGGGGTTGGGGCCCCAGGGGTTAGGCCCCTTGAGCTATGGTTCGGGCGCTCAGGGGTTTGGCCCCTGGAGCTGGTGTTGGGGCCCCAGGGCTTAGGCCCCCGAGCTATGGTTTGTGCGCTCAGGGGTTGAGCCCGTGGAGCTGGGTTCGAAGGCCTCAGGAGTTGGGCCCCTGGAGCTGGTGTTGGGGCCCCCAGGGGTTAGGCCTCTGCAGCTGGGGTTGGGGCCCCTAGGGGTTAGGCCTCTGAAGCAATGGTTCGGGCGCTCAGGGGTTGGGCCCCTGGAGCTGGTGTTGGGGCCCCCAGGGGTTGGGCCCATGGAGCTATGATTTGGGCGCTGAGGGGTTGGGCCCCTGGAGCTGGTGTTCGGGCCCCCAGGGGTTGGCCCCCTGGAGCTATGGTTCGGGCGCTCTGGGGTTGGGCCCCTGGAGCAGATGTTGGGGACCCCAGGGGGTGGGCTCCAGGAGCTGGTGTTGGAGCCCCGAGGGGTTGGGCCCCTGGAGCTGCAGTTGGGGTCCCCGGGGGTCAGGCCCCTGGAGCTATGGTTCCGGCGCTCAGGGGTTGGGCCCCTGGAGTTGGTGTTGGGGCCCCCAGGGGTTGGGCCCCTGGAGCTCATGTTGGGGCCCCAGGGATTAGGCCCCTGGAGGTATGGTTCGGTCGCTCAGGGGTTGGGCCCCTGGAGCAGATGTTGGGGCCCCCAGGGGTTGGGCTCCTGGAGCTGGTGTTGGAGCCCCGAGGGTTTGGGCCCCTGGAGCTAAGGTTGGGGTCCCCGGGGGTCAGGCCCCTGGAGCTATGGTTCCGGCGCTCAGGGGTTGGGCCCCTGGAGTTGGTGTTGGGGCCCCCAGGGGTTAGGCCCCTGGAGTTAGGGTTCGGGCGCTAAGGGGTTGGGCCCCTGGAGGTGGGGTCGAGGGCCCCAGGGGTTGGGCCCCTGTAGCTGTTGTTGAACCCCTGGGGGTTAGGTCCCTGGAGCTATGGTTCGGGCGCTCAGGTGTTGGGCCTCTGGAGCTGGGGTCGAGGGCCCCAGCGGTTGGGCCCTTGGCGCTGGGGTTGGGTCCCCCGGGGGTTAGGCCCCTTGAGCTATGGTTCGGGCGCTCAGGGGTTGGGCCCTCGAGCTGGTGTTGGGGGCCCCAGGTGTTGGGGGCCCCAGGGTTTGGGCCTCCGGAGCTGGTGTTGGGCCCCAGGGGTTAGGCCATTTGAGCTATGGTTCAGGAGCTCAGGGGATGGGCCCCTGGAGCTATGGTTCGGGCGCTCATGGGTTGAGCCCCTGGAGCTATGGTTCGGGCGCTCAGGGTTTGGGGCCCTGGAGCTGGTGTTGGGGCCCCCAGGGGTTAGGCACCTGGAGGTATTTTTCGGGCGCTTAGGCGTTGGGCCCTTGGAGCTGGTGTTCGGGCCCCAAGGGGTTAGGCCCCTGGAGCTATGATTCAGGCGCTCAGGGTTTGGGCCCCTGGAGCTGGTGTTGGGGCCCCTGACCGAAAGTCACCCCCTGCTCTCCCATCCCCCACGAAGACACTCCCCACTCCATCACAGTAATGCCCAGTGCATTTCCTGCATGGAGGAAGAGTGAATCCTTGTGGCCAGATAGGGTAATGCACAGAGCATTTCCCCGCATGGAGCAACAGTGACACCATGTAGCCACACAGGGTAATACACAGAGCATTTCCCCGCATGGAGTAACAGTGTCACCATGTGGTCACGCACGGTAATGCACAGAGCATTTCCTGCATGGAGCTTTGGTTCGGGAGCTCTGGGGTTGGGCCCCTGGAGCTGGTGTTGGGGCCCCCAGGGGTTAGGCTCCTGGAGCTTTGGTTCGGGCGCTCAGGGGATGGGCCCCTGGAGCTGGTGTTGCGGTCCCAAGGGGTTGGGCCCCTGTAGCTGGTGTTGGGGCCCCAGGGGTTAGGCCCCTGAAGCTATGGCTCGGGCGCTCAGGGGTTGGGCCCCTGGAGCTGGTGTTGGGACCCCAGGGGCTCGGAACCTGGAGTTGGTGTTGGGGCGCCAGGGGTTAGGGCCCTGGAGCTATGGTTCGGGCGCTCAGGGGTTCGTCCCCTGGAGCTGGTTTATGGGCCCCCAGGGGTTAGGCCCCTGGAGCTATGGTTCGGGCGCTCAGGGGTTCGTCCCCTGGAGCTGGTGTTGGAGCCCGCAGGGGTTAGGCCCCTGGAGATATGGTTCGGGCGCTCAGGGGTTCGTCCCCTGGAGCTGATGTTGGGGCCCCCAGGGGTTAGACCCCTGGAGGTATTGTTCGGGCGCTCAGGTGTTGGGCACTTGGAGCTGGTGTTGGAGCCCGCAGGGGTTAGGCCCCTGGAGCTTGGGTTCGGGGGCTCAGGGGTTGGGCCCCTGGAGCTGGGGTCGAGGGCCCCAGGGGTTGGGCCCCTGGAGCTGGGGTTGGGGCCCTCTGGGGTTAGGCCCCTGGAACTGGTGTTGGAGCCCCCAGGGGTTGGGCCCCTGGAGCTGGTGTTTGAGCCCCAGGGGTTAGGTCCCTGGAGCTAGGGTTCATGCGCTAAGGGGTTAGGATCCTGGAGCTATAGTTCGAGCGCTCTGTGGTTGGGCCCCTGAAGCTGGGGTCGAGGGCCCCAGGGGTTGGGCCCCTGGAGCTCTGGTTGGACCCCCGGGGGTTAGGCCCCTGGAGCTATGGTTCGGGCGCTCAGGTGTTGGGCCCCTGGAGCTGGGGTCGAGGGCCCCAGCGGTTGGGCCCCTGGAGCTGGGGATGGGTCCCCCGGGGGTTAGGCCCCTGGAGCTATGGTTCGGGCGCTCAGGGGATGGGCCCCTGTAGCTGGTGTTGGGGACCCCAGGGGTTGGGCCCCCGGAGCTAGTGTTGGGGCCCCAGGGATTAGTTCATCTGAGCTATGGTTCAGGCGCTCAGGGGTTGGGCCTCTGGAGTTATGGTTCGGGCGCTCAGGGGTTGAGCCCCTGGAGCTATGGTTCGGGCGCTCAGGGTTTAGGGCCCTGGATCAGCTGTTGGGCCCCCAGGGGTTAGGCACCTGGAGGTATTGTTCGGGGGCTCAGGCGTTGGGCCCTTGGAGCTGGTGTTCGGGCCCCCAGGGGTTAGGCCCCTGGAGCTATGGTTCGGGCGCTCAGGGGTTGGGCCCCTGGAGCTGGTGTTGGGGCCCCTGACCGAAAGTCACCCCCAGCTCTCCCATCCCCCACGAAGACACTCCCCACTCCATCACAGTAATGCCCAGTGCATTTCCTGCATGGAGGAAGAGTGAATCCGTGTGGCCACATAGGGTAATGCACAGAGCATTTCCCCGCATGGAGCAACAGTGACATCATGTGGTCATGCAGGATAATGCAAAGATCATTTCCTGCTTGGAGCTATGGTTCGGGAACTCTGGGGTTGGGCCCCTGGAGCTGGTGTTGGGGCTCCTACTGGTTGGGGCCCTTGAGTTGGTGTTGGGGCCCCAGGGGTTAGGCCCCTGGCGCTATGGTGCGGGCGTTCAGGAGTTGGGCCCCTGGAGCTGGTGTTGGGGCCCCCAGGGGTTGGGCCCCTGGAGCTGGGGTTGGGGCCCCTAGGGGTTAGGCCCCTGGAGCTATGGTTCGGGCGCTCAGGGGTTGGGCCCCTGGAGCTGGTGTTGGGGCCCCCAGGGATTAGGCCCCTGGAGCTATGGTTCGGGCGCTCAGGGGTTGGTCCCTTGGAGCTGGTGTTATGGCCCACAGAGGTTAGGCCCATGGAGCTATGGTTCGGCAGCTCAGGGGTTGGGCCCCTGGAGCTGGTGTTTTGGCCCCCAGGGGTTGGGCTCCTGGAGCTGGTGTTGGGGACCGCAGGGTTTAGGCCCCTGGAGCTATGGTTCGGGCACTCAGGGGTTGGGCCCCTGGAGCTGGTGTTGGGGCCCCCAAGAGTTGGGCCCCTGGAGCAGGGGTTGGGGCCCCCAGGGGTTAGGCCCCGGGAGCTGATGTTGAGGCACCAGGGGTTAGGCCGCTGGAGCAATGGTTCGGTCGCTCAGGTTTTGGGCCCTTGGAGCTGGTGTTGGGGCCCCCAGGGGTTGGGCTCCGGGAGCTTGTGTTGAGGCACCAGGGGTTAGGCCCCTGGAGCTATGGTTTGGATGCTCAGGTTTTGAGCCCTTGGAGCTGGGGTGGGGGCCCCCAGGGGTTAGGCCCCTGGAGCTATGGTTCGAGCGCTCAGGGGTTGGGCCCCTGGAGCTGGTGTTGGGGTCCCCAGGGGTTAGGCCCCTGGAGGTATTGTTCGGGAGCTCAGGAGTTGGGCCCCTGGAGCTGGGGTTGGGGCCCCCAGGGGTTAGGCCCCTGGAGCTATGGTTCGGGCTCTCAGGGGTTGGACCCCTGGAGCTGGTGTTGGGGCCCCCAGGGGTTGGGCCCCTGGAGCTGGTGTTGGAGGCCCAGGGGTTAGGCCCCTGGAGCTATTGTGCGTGTGCTCAGTGGTTGGGCCCCTGGATCTATGGTTCGGGCGCTCAGGGTTTGGTCCCCTGGAGTTGGGGTTGAAGGCCCTAGGGGTTGGGCCCCTTGAGCTGGGGTTCGGGCCACCAGGGGTCAGGCCCCTGGAGCTGGGTTTGCGGCCCCCAGGGGTTAGGCCCCTGGAGCTATGGTTATGGCGCTCAGGGGTTGGGCCCTTGGAGCTGGGGTGGGGGCCCCCAGGGGTTAGGCCCCTGGAGCTATTTTTCGAGCGCTCAGGGGTTGGGCCCCTGGAGCTGGTGTTGGGGCCCCCGTTGGGTAGGCCCCTGGAGCTATGGTTCGGGCGCTTAGGGGTTGGTCCCCTGGAGCTGGTGTTGGGGCCCCCATGGGTTAGGTCCCTGGAGGTATTGTTCAGGCGCTCAGGGGTTTGGACCTTTAAACTGGTGTTGGGGCCCCCAGGGGTTAGGCCCCTGGAGCTATGGTTTGGGCGCTCAGGGGTTAGGCCCCTGGAGCTGGTGTTGGGGCCTCCAGGGGTTGGGCCCCTGGAGCTGGTGTTGGGGCCCCCAGTGGCTAGGCCCCTGGAGCTGGTGTTGGGGCTCCAGGGCTTAGGTCCCTGGAGCTATGGTTCGGGCGCTCAGGGGTTGGGCCCCTGGAGCTGGTGTTGGGGCCCCCAGGGGTTGGGCCCCAGGAGCTGGTGTTGGGGCCCCAGCGGTTAGGCCATTTGAGCTATGGTTCAGGCGCTCAGGGGTTGGGCCCCTGGAGCTATGGTTCGGGCGCTCTGGGGTTGAGCCCCTGGAGCTGGTGTTAGGGTCCCCAGGGGTTAGGCACCTGGAGGTATTGTTCGCGCGCTCAGGCGTTGGGTCTTTGGAGCTGGGGTTGGGGCCCCCGGGGGTTAGGCACTTGGAGATATTGTTCGGGAGCTCAGGGGTTGGGCCCCTGGAGCTCGGGTCGGGGGTCCCAGTGGTTGGTCCCCTGGAGCTGGGGTTGGGGCCCCCGGAGGTTAGGCCCCAGGAGCTATGGTTCGGGCGCTCAGGGGTTGGGCCCCTGGAGCTGGTGTTGGGGCCCCTTACCTCAAGTCACCCCCTGCTCTCCCATCCCCCACACAGACAGTCCCCACTCCATCACAGTAATGCGCAGAGCATTTCACGCATGGAGCAAGAGTGACACCGTGTGGCCATATAAAGTAATGCACACAGCATTTCCCCGCATGGAGCAACAGTGACACCATGTAGCCACACAGGGTAATACACAGAGCATTTCCCAGCATGGATCAACAGCGGCACCATCTGGTCACGCACGGTAATGCACAGAGCATTTCCTGCATGGAGCTTTGGTTCGGGAGCTCTGGGGTTGGGCCCCTGGAGTTGGTGTTGGGGCTCCCAGGAGTTGGGCCCCTGGAGCTGGTGTTGGGGCCCCCAGGGGTTAGGCTCCTGGAGCTTTGGTTCGGGCGCTCAGGGGATGCGCCCCTGGAGCTGGTGTTGCGGTCCCAAGGGGTTGGTCCCCTGTAGCTGGTGTTGGGGCCCCAGGGGTTAGACCCCTGGAGCTATGGTTCGGGCGCTCAGGGGTTGGGCCCCTGGAGTTAGGATCGAGGACCCCAGGGATTGGGCCCCTGGAGCTGGGGTTGGAGCCCCCGGGTGTTTGGCCCCTTTAGCTGGGGTTGGGGCCCCCAGGGGTTAGGCCCCTGGAGCTATGGTTCAGGCGCTCAGGGGTTGGGCCCTTGCAGCTGGGGTGGGGGCCCCCAGGTGTTAGGCCCCTGGAGCTATGGTTCGGGTGCTCAGGGGTTGAGCCCCTGGAGCTGGTGCTGGGACCCCAGGGGTTGGGAACCTGGAGCTGGTGTTGGGGCCCCAGGGGTTAGGCCCCTGAAGCTATGGTTCGGGCGCTCAGGGGTTGGTCCCCTAGAGCTGGTGTTGGGGCCCCCAGGGGTTAGGCCCCTGGAGCTTGGGTTCGGGGGCTCAGTGGTTGGGCCCCTGGAGCTGGGGTCGAGGGCCCCAGGGGTTGGGCCCCTGGAGCTGGGGTTAGGGCCCTCGGGGGTTAAGCCCCTGGAGCTATGGTTCGGGCTCTCAGGGGTTGGCCCCCTGAAGCTGGTGTTCGGGCCCCCAGGGGTTGGGCCCCTGGAGCTGAGGTTAGGGCCCCTAGGGTTAGGCTCCTGCAGCTATGGTTCAGGCGCTCAGCGGTTGGGCCCCGGAGCTGGTGTTGGGGCCCCCAGGGGTTGGGCCCCTGGACCTGGGGTTAGGCTCTCCAGGGGTTAGGCCCCTGGAGCTATGGTTCGGGCGCTCAGGTTTTGCGCCCTTGCAGCTGGGGTGGGGGCCCCCAGGGGTTAGGGCCCTGTAGCTATGGTTCGAGCGCTCAAGGGTTGGGCCTCTGGAGCTGGTGTTGGGGCCCCTGACCTAAAGTCACCCCCTGCTCTCCTATCCCCCACACAGACAGTCCCCACTCCATTACAGTAATACCCAGAGCATTTCACGCGGGGAGCAACAGTAACACTGTGTGGCCATGCAGGGTAATGCACAGAGCATTTCCTGCATGGAGCAACAGTGACACCATGTGATCACGCAGGATAATGCACTGATCATTTCCTGCATGGAGCTATTGTTCGGGAACTCTGGGGTTGGGCTCCTGGAGCTGGTGTTGGGGCTCCCAGGGGTTGGGCTCCTGGAGTTGGTGTTGGGGCCCCAGGGGTTAGGCCCCTGGCGCTATGGTTCGGGCACTCAGGGGTTGGGCCCTTGGAGCTGGGCTGGGGGCCCCCAGGGGCTAGGCCCCGGAGCTATCGTTCGGGCGCTCAGTTGTTGAGCCCCTGAAGCTGGGTTCGAGGGCCTCAGGGGTTGGGTCCCTGGAGCTGGGGTTGGGGCCCCCAGGGGTTAGGCCCCTGGATCTGTGTTTCGGGCGCTCAGGGGTTGGGACCCTGGAGCTGGTGTTGGGGCCCCCAGGGGTTGGGCTCCTGGAGCTGGGGTTGGGGCCCCTAGGGGTTAGGCCCCTGAAGCTTTTGTTCGTGCGCTCAGGGGTTCGGACCTTTGAGCTGGGGTGGTGGCCCCCATGGGTTAGGCCCCTAGAGCTATGGTTCAGGCGCGCAGGGTTTGGGCCCCTGAAGCTGGTGTTGGAGTCCCCAGGGGTTAGGCCCCTGGAGGTATTGTTCGGGCGCTTAGGGGTTGGGCCTCTGGAGCTGGTATTGCGGACCCCAGGGGTTGGTCCTCTGGAGCTGGTGTTGGGCAACCGGGGGTTAGGCCCCTGGAGCTATGGTTCGGGCGCTCAGGGGTTGGGTCCCTGGAACTGGTGTTGAGGCCCCTAGGGGTTGGGCCCCTGGAGCTGGGGTTGGGGCCCCCAGGGGTCACGCCCCTGGAGCTATGGTTCGGGCTCTCAGGGTCTGGGCCCCTGGAGCTCGTGTTGGGGCCCACAGGGGTTGGTCCCCTTGAGCTGGTGTTGGAGCCCCAGGGGTTAGGTCCCTGGAGCTAAGGTTCGGGCGCTCAGGGGTTGGGCTCATGGAGCTATGGTTCTGGTGCTCAGTGGTTGGGCCCCTGGAGCTGGGGTCGAGGGCCCCAGGGGTTGGGCCCCTGGAGCTGGGTTTGGATACCACGGGGGATAGGCCCCTGGAGCTATAGTTCGGGCGCTCAGGGGTTGGGCCCCTGGAGTTGGTGTTGGGGCCCCCAGGGGTTGGGCCCCTGGAGCTGGGGTTGGGGCCCCTAGGGGTTAAGATCCTGGTGCTATGGTTCGGGCGCTTAGCTGTTGGGCCCCTGGAGCTGGTGTTGGGGCCCCCAGGGGTTGAGCCCCTGGAGCTGGTGTTGGGGCCCCAGGGGTTAGGCCGTTTGAGATATGGTTCAGGCGCTCAGGGGTTGGGCCCCTGGAGCTATAGTTCGGGCGCTCAGGGGTTTGGCCCCTGGAGTTGGTGTTGGGGCCCCCAGGAGTTCGGCCCCTGGAGCTATGGTTCGGGCGCTCAGGGGTTAGGCCCTTGGAGCTGGGGTATGGGCCCCCAGGTTTTAGGCCCCTGGAGTTATGGTTCGGGCGCTCAGGGGTTGTGCCCCTGGAGCTGGTGCTGGGGCCCCCAGGTGCTAGGCCCCTGGAGCTGGTGTTGGGGCCCCAGGGGTTAGGCCCCAGGAGCTATGGTTCGGGCGCTCAGGGGTTGGGCCCCTGGAGCTGGTGTTTATGGCCGTCAGGGGTTGGGCCCCTGGAGCTATGGTTCGGGCGCTGAGGGGTTGGGCCCCTAGAGCTAGGGTCGAGGGCCCTAGGGGTTGGGCCCCTGGAGCTGGATTTGGGGCGCGTGGGGATTATACCCCTGGAGCTATGGTTCGGGTGCTCAGGGGTTGGGGCCTTGGAGCTGGGGTGGGGGCCCCAAGGAGTTGGGCCCCTGGACCTGGTGTTGGGGCCCCAGGGGTTAGGACCCTGGAGCTATGGTTCGGGCGCTCAGTGATTGGGCCCCTGGAGCTATGGTTCGGGCGCTCAGGGGTTGGGCGCCTGGAGCTATGGTTCGGGCGCTCAGGGGTTGGGCCCCAGGAGCTGGTGTTGGGGCCCCCAGGGGTTAGGCACTTGGAGGTATTGTTCGGGCGCTCAGGCGTTGGGCCCTTGGAGCTGGTGTTGGGGCCCCTGACCTAATGTCACCCCCTGCTCTCCCATCCCCCACCCAGACAGTCCCCACTCCATCACAGTAATGCCCAGAGCATTTCACGCATGGAGCAACAGTAACACTGTGTGGCCATGCAGGGTAACGCCCAGAGTATTTCCTGCATAGAGCAAGAGTGACACCGTGTGGACACATAGGGTAATGCACAGAGCATTTCTCCGCATGGAGCAACAGTGACACCATGTAGCCACACAGGGTAATACACAGAGCATTTCCACGCATGGAGCAACAGTGACACCATGTGGTCATACAGAGTAATGCACAGAGCATTTCCTGCATGGAGCTATGGTTCGGGAGCTCTGGGGTTGGGCCCCTGGAGCTGGTGTTGGGGCTCCCAGGGGTTGGGCCCCTGGAGCTGGTGTTGGGGCGCCAGGGGTTTGGCCCCTGGCACTATGGTTCGGGCGCTCAGGGGTTGGGCCCTTGGAGCTGGAGTGGGGGCCCCCAGATGTTAGGACCCTGGAGCTATGGTTCGGGCACTCAGGGGTTGGGCTCGTGGAGCTAGTGTTTGGGCCCCCAGGGGTTAGGCCCTTGGAGATATTGTTCGGGCGCTCAGGGGTTGGGCCCTTGGAGCTCGTGATGGGGCCCCCATGGGATTAGGCCCCTGGAGCTATGGTTCGGGCGCTCAGGGGTTGCGACCCTGGAGCTGGTGTTGGTGGCCCCAGGGGTTGGGCCCCTGGAGCTGGTGTTGGGGCCCCAGGGGTTAGGCCCCTGGAGCTATGGTTCGGGCGCTCAGGAGTTCGGCCGCTGGAGCTGGGGTCGAGGGCCCCAGGGGTTGGGCCCCTGGAGCTGGGGTTGGGGCCCCCAGGGGTTGGGCCCCTGGAGCTGGGGTTGGGGCCCCTAGGGGTTAAGACCCTGGTGCTATGGTTCGGGCGCTTAGCTGTTGGGCCCCTGGAGCTGGTGTTGGGGCCCCAGGGGTTAGGCCATTTGAGATATGGTTCAGGCGCTCAGGGGTTGGGCCCCTGGAGCTATAGTTCGGGCGCTCAGGGATTTGGCCCCTGGAGCTGGTTTTGGGGCCCCCAGGGGTTGGGCACCTGGAGGTATTGTTCTGGCGCTCAGGGGTTGGGCCCTTGGA
>NW_026114669.1:167136-238036 GCF_025201925.1 Gopherus flavomarginatus | reverse complement strand
AACCCCTGGGGGCCCCAACGCCAGTCCAGGGGCACAAAACCTTGGGACCTCAGGCCCCAGTCCAGGGACCCAACCTCTGACGGCTTCAACCCCAAGGCTACAGGCGGGCCATCCCCTGGGCGGCCCTAAACCCAGCTACAGGGGACACCAACCCCTCGGGGCTCCAACGCCAAACTCCAGGGACCCAACCCTGGGGCCCGAACCCCAGCTCTAGGGACCTAACTGCAGGGGGCCCCAAAGTCCCAGATCCCAGGTGGCCCAACCCCTGGGGCTCTCAACCTCAGCTCCACTGCCAACCCTGGGGGCCCCACACCAGTACAGCGGACAAGCTCCTGGGGCCCGAACCCGTAGCTCCAGGGGAACAACCCCCTGGGGGTCACCAACCCCAGCTCCAGGGACCAAAACCCCTGAGGCCCTCAACCCCCAGCTCAGGGCCTTACCCCTGAGGCCCCAAGTGTCAGCTCCCAGGGGCCCAACCCCTTGGGGCCCCATTAACAACTCCAGGGGCTCAAACCCAAGGACCCTCAAACCCACCTCCAGGGACCAATCCCTGAGGGCCCGCAACCCTCAGCTCCAGGTGCCCAACCCATGGGGCCCAAACTGTACTCCAGGGGCCCAACCCCTTGGGGGCCCCCAACCCCAGCTCCAGGGGGCCCAACCCCTGGGCCCTGAAAACCACCTCCAAGGGCCCAAACCCTGTGGCCCAGCTCGTTCGCCTCAGGGGCCTAATCCCTGGCCGGCCCCCCACCCCAGCGACAGTGTCCCAACCCCTGGGGGCACGAAACGATCCACCTCCAGGGGCCCAAACTCCTTGGAGCCCAACCCCAGGTCCAGGGCCCAACCCCTGGGGTCCTCAACCCCAGTTCCAGGGTCAACAGCTGGAGGCCCCAACCGCCAAGCTCCACGGGGTAACCCCTGGGGGAACGCAACCGTAGCTCCAGGGGCCGAACCCCTGGGGGCCACAACCCAGCTCCAGGGGCCCAAACCCTTAGGAGCCCCAAAACGTAGCTCCAGGGCCCAACCCCTTGCGCTACCAACCCCAACTCCAGTGGCCCAATCCTAGGACCATCAACCCAGTTCCAGGGAACCAACCCCTCGGAGCCAAACCCCAGCCACCAGGGCCCAACCCCTGGTGACCGAAACTGTAGCTCCAGAAGAGGCACAACCCCGTGCGGGCCCGAACCCCGTTCCAAGGAGTCCAACCCCTGCGGACACCAACCGTAGCTCCAGGCGACCCAACCCCTAGGGCCCCGAACCCCAACTCCAGGGGCTCTTACCCCTGGGAACCTCAAACCAGCAATAGGAGCCAAACCATGGGGTCCCCAACCGTAGCTCCAGGGGCCCAAACCCTTTGGGCCCAACCGTCAGCTCGAGCGCGGGACCAACCCTGGGGGCCACGACCCCAGCTCCAGGGGGCCCACGCCTTGGGAACCCCAACCGTAGCTCCAGGGGCCCAAAAACCCTTGCAGCCCCACCCCAACTCCAGGGGGCCCAACTCTGGGGCCCTCAACTACAGCTCCAGGGGAGCAATACCCTGGGACCCACAACCGAGCTCAGGGGCCGAACTCCTGGGGCCCCCCCCAACCGTAAGCGCCAGCGGTCCCAACCCCTGCGGGCCAAAACACTTAGCTTCCAGAGTCCAACCCTGAAGCCCCAACACTAAGATCCAGGGGCCAACTTTTCAGGCCGTCAGCCCCAGACACAGGAGCCAAACCGTATTGGGGCCCCAACCGTACCTCCAGGGGACAGGACCCCTGGGAGCACCAACCCAGTCCAGGGCAAAAACCCCTGGGGGCCCCAACATAGCTCCAGGAGCTAACCCCTGGTAGGTCCGACCCCTCCAGGGAGTCCCAGCACCTTGGGGGACCCAAACCGTAGCTTTTCAGAGGCCCAAACCTGGGGCCCCTAAATGTAGCTCCACTGGCTGAACACCTTGGGGACCCAACCCAAACTCCAGGGCTCAAACCCTAAGGCCCTTAAAACACCAGCTCCACGGGACCAACCCATGTGAGCCGCAACCCCAGCCCAGAGGCCTAAAACCCTGGGGACCCAAACGTAGCTCCAGGAGGACCAAACCCATGGGTGCCTCAACCCCACGCTCCAGGAGCCCCAACCCCTGGGGGCCCCAAACCTTAGCCCCGGGACACAACCCCTGGGGCCCCAAACCACAACTTCAGGGGCCAAACTCCTGGGGGGCCTTCAACCCCTAGTTCCAGGGGACCAACAGTGGAGGCCCAACCTCAGCTCCAGAGTCCCAATCCATGGGGCCACAAAACCCAGCTCCAGGGGCCCACGCCCTAGGAGCCCCAAACGTAGCTCCAGGGGCACAACCCCTTGGCGGCCCCAACTTAAACTCCAGTTGCCCAAACCCTAGGGCCCTCAACCCCACCTCCAGGGGACCAACCCTCGGAGCTGCAACCCCACTCCATGGGCCCAACCCCTGGGGGCCCAAACTGTAGCTCCAGAAGCCGACACCCTTGGGGGCCCGAAACCCAGCTCCAGGGGCCCAAACCCTGGGGACCCCAACCGTAGCTCCAGGGGCGTAAGCCCTGGGGGCCCCAACCGTAGCTCCAGGTGCCAAACCCTGGGGGGCCCAACCGTAGCTCCAGGGGCCCAACACGTAGGGCCTCAAACCCCAGCTCCAGGGCTAAACCCCTGGGAACTCAACCCCAGCTCCAGGAGCCCAAACCATAGGGGGCCCCAACCCCAACTCCAGGGGCCCAAACCCCTGCGGGCCTCAACCGTACCTCCAGTGGCCCGACCCCTGGGGGCCCCAACCCCAGCGATCCAGGGGCAAAACCCCTGGGGACCCCAACCATAGACTCCAGGGGCCCAAACCCCTGTAGACCCGAACCCCAGCTCCAGGGGCCAAATACCTGGGGGCCCGAACCCCAGCTCCAGGGGCCCAACCCCTGGGGAACCCCAACCGTAGCTCCAGGGGCCCAAACCCTGGGGGCGAAACCCCAGTCGGGGCCCACATCCTGGGCCCTCAACCCCAGCTCCAAGGGCCCAAAACCCTGGGGTCCCCAGCCGTAGCTCCAGGGGCCGAACCCCTGGCACACCAACCATACCTCCAGGGGCCAAACCGCTGAGGGCCTCAACTCCAGCTCCAGGGGCCCTACCCCGGGGGCTCTCAGCCCCAGTTCCAGGTGCCACCCCCTGGGGGCACCAACCCCAGCTCTAGGGGCCAAACCTCTGGGGCCCCAACCGTATAATCCAGAGGCCCAAACTCTGGGAGCCTCCAACTCAGCTCCAGGGGCTCAAACCCCAGGGGCCCCAACCCCAGCTCCTGTAGCCCAGCCCTGGGGGAACCAAGTGTAGCTCTCGGTCCAACTCCTTGTGGCCCATCCCCAGGTCCAGGGGACAAACCCTGGAGACTCAACCCCAGTCCAGTGGCCCAACCCCTGGGGGACCCAACCCCAGCTCCAGGGGTCCAACCCTGGAGGTCACCACCCCAGCTCCAGGGGCCCAAACCCTGCGGCCCTCAACACCAGCTCTAGCGGAGCAACACTTGTGACCCACACGTCCAGCTCCAGCAGCGCCCAAAACCTGGGAGCCCCAGCCCCACCTCCAGAGACCCCCCCAACCCCTGGGGGCCTCAACCCTAGCTCCAGGGGCCCAACCATGGGGGCCCCAGTCCCAGTTCCAGGGGACCAACCCCTGGGGCCCGAACCCCACCTCTAGTTTCCCAACCCCCGGGGGCCCCAAGCCCAGCTCCATGGGACCAACCCTCGGGACGCAACCTCAGCTCCAAGGGCCCACCCTACGGGCCCGAACCCAGCTCCAGGGGACCAACCCCTGGGGTCCCCAACGTAGCTCCAGGGAACAACCCCTGGGGGCCGCAACCCGAGCTCCAGAGGCCCAACCCCTGGGCCCTCAACCTCAGGTAAAAGGGCCCATCCCCTAGGGCCCCCCCCCCCAGCTCCATTGCCCAGCCCTGGGGGCCGAAGTTAGCTCCAGGAGCCAAACTCCGGGGGTCCCCAACCCCAGGTCAGGGGCCCCAACTCCTGGGCCATCAAACCCAGCTCCACGGGCCCAGGAGCTGGAGGCCCCAACCCCAGCTCCAAGAGCCCAACCCTGGGGGCCCCAACCGAGCTCCAGGGGCCCAACCCCTGCGGGCCACAACCCCAGCTCCAGGGGCCCAACCCCTAGGCGCCCCAAACATAGCTCCAGGGGCCTGACCGCTTGGGGCACCAAACCCAATCCAGGGGCACAAAACCTCGGACCCTTTACCCCAGCTCCAGGGGACCAACCCCTGGGAGCCGCAACCCCAGCTCCAGGGGCCCAACCCCTGGGGGCCCAAATTGTAGCTCCAGAGGCCCAACCCCTGGGGCCCGAACCCACTTCCAGGGGCCGAACCCCTGGGGACCCCAACCGTGCTCCAAGGGCCCAGCCCCTAAGGACCCTCAACTCCAGCTCCAGGGGCCTAACCCCTGGGACCCTCAAACCCAGCTCCAGGGGCCCAAACCCTGGGATCCCCATCCGTAGCTCCAGGGTCCCAACCCCTGGGGGCCACAACCCCCGCTCCAGGGGCCCAACCCATAGGCGCCCCAAACGTAGCTCCAGGAGTCCAACCCCTTGGGGCCCCAACCCCAATTCCAGGGGCGGAACCTCTAGGGTCCTCACCCCAGCAACATGGGCCCAACCGTGGGGTCCTAAACCCCAGGTACAGGGGCCCCAACCCCTGGGGTCTCCAAAAGTAGCTCCAGCAGCTCAAACCCTTCGGGCCCCAACCCCAGCTAGAGGGGGCCCCACCCCTGGAGGCAAAACCCCAGCTCCAGGGTCCCCAAACCCTGGGGCCTCAGCACCAAGCTTCAGGGGAGCAACCGATGGGACCCACAACCAGCTTCAGGGGTCCAACCCCTGGGGCCCAAACTGTAGCTCCAGGGGCTCAACCCCTGGGGGCCCCAACCCTATGCTCCAGGAGCCCAACCCCTCGGGACCCCAACCGCAGCTCCAGGGTCCCAAACCCTGGGCCCCAACCCAGCTCCAGGGGCCAATCCCTGGGACCCTCAACAAAAAGACAGTGGCCCAAAATTGGGGTCCCCAACCGTAGCTCCAAAGACCCAACCCTGGGGGCCCCAACCGTAGACAGTTAAAGGGGCCCAAACCCCTGGGGCCACAACCCCAGCTCCAGGGGCCCAAAACCCTGGAGCCTTCAACCCCAGCTCCAGGGGAGAAAACCCCTGAGACCCACAACCCCAGCTCCAGGGGCCCAATCCTGGGGACCTGAACCTTAACGCCAGGGTCCCAACCCCTGGAGGCAAAAACCGTAGCTCAAGGGCCCAAACATGGAGCCCCTACACCAAGCTTCCAGGGGCCCAACCTTTGGGCCGTGAAACCCCAGGTCCACGAGCCCAAACCATGGGTGCCCAAACCCCTGCTCCAGGAGCCAAAACCCTATAGGCCCCAAAACCAGCTCCAGGGGCCCAACCCCTGGGGCCCAAAACCGTAGCTAGAGAGGCCCGAAGCCTTGGGGCCCCAAACCAACTCCAGAGGCTCCAACACCTGGGGCCCTCAACCTCAGCTCCAGGGGCCAACCCCTGAGGGTCCCAACCCCAGCTCCAGGGGCCCAACCCCTGGAGGCCACAACCCCGGCTCAGGGGCCCAAAACCTGGGGCCCTGAACCACAGCTCCAGGGAGCAACCCCTGGGACCCACAACCCTAGCTCCAGGGGCACAACCGCGGGGGGCCCCAAACCACTACAGGGCCAATACCTTGGGGGCCCCCACCGTAGCTCCAGGGGCCCAGCCCCTCGGCGGCCATAACCCCAGCTCCAGGAAAACCAGCCCCATGGGCCTTCAACCGTAGCTCCAGGGCCAAACCCCTGGGGGCCCGAATCCCAGCTATAGGGGTCAACCCCTGGGGGCCCCAAGAATAGCTACATGGGGCCCAAATCCTTGGGGCCCCAACCCCAGGTCCAAGGTCCAAACCCCTGAGGCCCTGAACCCCAGCTCCAGGGGCCCACAGCGGGGGCCCAAACCCCAGCTCCAGGGGCCTAAACCCTGGGGGGCCCAACCGTAGCTCCAGAGGCTCAACCCCTGGGGGCCACAACCCCCGCTCCAGGGTCCCAACCCCAACTCCAGAGCAAAAACCCTAGGGCTCTGAACCCCAGCTCCAGGGGACCAACCCCTGGGAGCCACAACCCCAGCTTCAGGGGTTCCAACCCCTGGGGGCCCAAAACGTAGATCCAGGGGCTCAACCCCTGGGGGCCCCAACACTAGCTCCAGGGGGCTCAACCCCTCGGGACCCCAACCGTAGCTCCAGGGCCCCAAACCCTGGGGACTCGAACCCCAGCTCCAGGGGCCCAATCCCTGGGACCCTCAACAAAAGCTCCAGGGCCCAAAACTTGGGTCCCCAAACCGTAGTTCCAGGGGTCCAACACCTAGGGCCCCAATCGAGCTAAAGGGGCCCAACCCCTGGGGGCCACAACCCCAGCTCCAGGGGGAACCCCTTAGACCCCAACCCAGCTCCAGGGGCCCAACTCCTGGGGGCCTGAACATAACTCCAGGGGTCCAACCCCTGGGGGCCACAACAGTAGCTCAAGGGGCCCAACCCCTGGAGCCCCCTACACCAGCTCCAGGGGCCCAACCTTTCGGGCCTCAACCTCGCTCCACGGGCCCAACTACTCGGGGCCCTAACCGCAGCTCCACCTGCGAACCATCGGGGCCTAAACCCAGCTCCAGGGGCCCAACCCTGGGGGCCCCAACCAAGCTCCATGGGGCCCAACCCCTGGGGGCCCACAAAACCACCAGCTCCAGGGGCTCAAACCCTGGGGGCCCCAAGGTTTAGTCTCATGGGCCCAAACTCCTTGGGGTCCGAACCCCAGGTCCAGGGGCCAAACCCCTGGTGCCCTCAACCTCAGCTCCAGGGGACCAACACCTGGGGGCCTCAAAGTCAGCTCCATGGGACAACCCCTATGGGACCCACACCATACCTTCAGGGGCCAAACCGCTGATAGCTTCAACCCCAGCCCAGGGGCCCTACCCTGGGGCTCTCAGCCCCAGTTCCAGGTGCCCAAACCACTGGTGCACCACCCCTGCTCTAGGGCCCAAGCCCTGGGTGCCCCACACCGTATCTCCAGGTGCCGAAACCCTGGGAGCCCCCAACCCCAGCTCCAGGAGCCCAACCCCTGGGGCCCCAAGCCCAGCTCTAGGGGCCTAAACCCTGGGGCCCTCAGCCCCAGCTCCAGGGGCTCAAACCCTGGGGGCCCCAAGTTTAGCTCCATGGGCCCAACTCCTTGGGGTCCGAACCCCAGGTCCAAAGGGCCAAAACCCTGGTGCCCATCAACCTCAGCTCCAGGGGACAACACCTGGGGCCCAAACTCAGCTCCATGGGACCAACCCCTATGGGACCCAACCATACCTTCAGGGGCCAAACCGCTGATAGCTTCAACCCCAAGCTCCAGGGGCCCTACCCCTGGGGCTCTCAGCCCAGTTCCAGGTGCCCAACCCCTGGGCTGCACCACCCCTAGCTCTACGGGGCCAAGCCCCTGGGGGCCCCAACCCCAGCTCCAGGAGCCCAACCACCTGGGGCCAACCCCAGCTCCAGGGGACAAACACCTGCGGGCTCCAACCCTAGCTTCAGTGGAACAACCCCTGGGGCCCCAACCCCAGCTCCAGGGGCCCCACCCCTGGCGCCCCAACTGTAAGCTCACTGGCCTAACACTTTAGGGCCCCAACCACCACTCCAGAGGCCCAACCACTGGGGCCCACAACCCCAGCTCCCAGGGCCCCAACCCCTGGGGCCCACAACCTCAGCTACTGGGGCCTATCTCGGGGGGCCCTCAACCCCAGCTCCAGGGGCAAACCCCTGGGGCCCCAACCCCAGCTCCAGGGGCCCAACCCATGGGGCCAAAAGTTTAGCTCCAAGGACCAACTCCTGGGGGCCCCAAACCCAGGTCCAGGGGCCAAACCCTGGGGCACTCAACCCCAGCTCCAGGGGCCCAACTGCTGGGGGCCCCAAACCTAGCTCCAGGGGGCCTAACCCCTTGGGGCCCCAAACCCGAGGCCTCAACCAGCTCCAGGGGAGACAAACCCCTGTGACCCACATCCCCAGCTCCAGGGGCCCAACTCCTGGGGGCCACTACCGTAGCTCCAACTGCCCAACCAGGGGGCCACACCCCAGCTCCAGGGGCCCAAAACCTAGGGGCCCTAACCTCAGCTCCAGGAACCCAACCCTGGGGACCCCAAATGTAGCTCCATGGGCCCAACTCCTTAGGGCCCCAATCCCTGGTCCAGGGGCCAAACCCCTGGGCCCTCAACCCCAGCTCCTGGGGCCCAACAGCTGGGGCCCCAACCCAGCTCCAGGGGCCCAACCCATGGGGCCCCAAACTGTAGCTCTGAGGCTCAACCCTGGGGGCCACAACCCAGTTCCATGGGCCCAACCCGGGGCGGCCCAAACGTAGCTCCACTGGCTCAACCCCTTGAGGCCCCAACCCCAAACTCCACGGGCCCAAACCCTAGGGCCCTGAACCCCAGCTCCAGAGGGACCAACCCCTAGGAGCCGCAACCCCAGCTTCAGGGGCCCAACCCCTCGAGGACCCAGCCGTAGCTCCATGGTCCAAACCCCTAGGGGCCCGAACCCCAACTCCAGGGTCCCAGTCCCTGGGACCCTCAACAACAGCTCCATGGCCCAACCCATGGGGGCCCCAAACTGTAGCTCCAGGGGCCCAACCCCTGGGGTCCCCAACCCCAGCTCCAGGGCCCAAACCCTCGAGACCCCAGCCGTAGATCCATGGTCCAAACACCTAGGGGCCCGAACCCCAACTCCAGGGTCCCAATCCCTGGGACCCTCAACAACAGCTCCAGGGGCCCAACCCCTGGGGGTCCCAACCGTAGCCCAGGGACCCAACCCCTGGGGGCCACAACCCCAGCTCCAGGGGCGCATACCTGGGTTCCCCGTCCCAGTTCCAGGGGACCAACCCCATCGGGGCCCCAAACTGTAGCTCCAGGGGAAGAACCCCTTGGGGCCCGAACCCCACTCAGGGGACACAACCACGGGGGCCCCCAGCCCAGCTCCAGAGGTCCAAGCCCTGGACCCTCAACCTCAGATCCAGGGGCCCAACCCCTGGGTGGCCCCATGCTCAGCTCCAGGGACCAACCCCTGGGGGCCCCAACCGCAGCTCCCACGACCAAACCCTGGGCGCCCCAGCCATACCTCCAGAGGCCAAAGCGCTGAGGGCTTCAACCCAGCTCCAGGGGCGCTACCCCTAGGACTCTCAGCCCCCAGTTCCAGGTGCCCACCCCTGGGGGCACCAACCCCAGCTCTAGGGGCCAAAACCCTGGGGGCCCCAACCGTATCTCCAGGGGACCAAACCCTGGGAGCCCCCCTATCCAGCTCCAGGGGCAAAAAGCTGGGGCCTCAACCTCAGCTTCAGGGACCAACCCCTGGGGGCCCCGACCCCAGCTCCAGGGGACCCACACCTGGCACTCCAACTGTAGCTCCACTTGCCCAACCACTGACATGCCCCACCCCAACTCCAGGGCCCAACCCTGGGGACCCCCAACCCGAGCGCCAGGGGCCCCACCCGGGGCCCTCAGCCCCAGCTCCAGGGGCCTATCTCCTGGGGCCCTCAACCCCAGCTACAGGGGCCCAACCCCTGGGGGCCCCAACACCAGCTCCAGGGGTCCAAACCCTTGGGGCCCCATGTGTAGCTCCAGGGGCCCAACCCCTGGGGGCCCCAACACCAGCTCCAGGGGTCCAACCCTTGGGGCCCCATGTGTTAGCTCCAGGGCCGAAAACCCTGGGGGCCCCAGCCGTAGCTCCAGGTTCCCAAACTCTGGGCACCCCAACCATACTTCAGGGGCAAAAGGCTGAGGGCCTCAACCCCAGCTCCAGGGGCCCAACCCATGGGGGCCCCAACCCCAGCTCCAGTAGCCCAACCCCTGGGGGCACCAAGTGTACCTCCGGCCCAACTCCTTGTGGCCCCAACCCCAGGTCCAGGGGCCAAACCCCTGCGGCCCTCAACCCCAGTCCAGGGGAACAACCCCTGGGACCCACAACCCCAGCTCCAGGGGCCAGCTCCTGGGGGCCCCACCGTAGCTCCAGCTGCCCAACCCCTGGGGCCACAACCCAGCTCCAGGAGCCCAACACCTTTCGGCCCCAACCCCAGCTCCAGGTGCCCAAACCCTGGGGCCCCAACCGTAGATTCAGAGGTCAACCCCTGGGGGCCACACCCCCAGCTCCATGGGCCCAAACCTGGGGGCCTAAAACGTAGCTCAGGGGACCAACCCCGGGAGCCGCAACCCCACCTCAAGGCCCAAACCCCTGGGGGCCCAAAATGTAGCTCCCGGGGCCCAAACCCTGGGGGCTCCAAACCCAGCTCCCGGGCCTAACCCCTCGAGACCCAAAACTGTAGCTGCAGGGTCCCAACCCCTGGGGGCCCCAACCCCAGCTCCAGGGGCCCAACCCCTGTGCCCAACCGTAGCTCCAGGCGCCAACCCTGGGGCCACAACCCCAGCTCCAGGGTCCCAACCCCTTGGGGCACCACACACCAACTTCAAGTGCAACAAACCCGGGGCCCTAAACCCAAGCTCCAGGGGAGAAACCCCTGGGACCCACAACCCCAGCTAAAGGGGCCCAAATTCCGGGGCCCCCAACCGTAGCTCCAGGGTCCCAACCCCTGGGGGCCACAACCGTAGCTCCAGGTGCCCAACCCATGGGGGCCCGAAACCCAGCTCCCAGGGGCCCAAACCCTTGGGGTCTCCAAACCGTAGCTCCAGGGGCCCAACCGCTTGGGGCCAGAACCCAACTCCAGGGGACCAAACCCTGGGGGCCACAACCCCAGCTCCAGGAGGCCCAACCCCTGAGACTTTCAACACCAGCTCCAGGGGCCCAACAGCTGGGCGCCCCAACAGTAGCTCCAGGGGCCCAACCTCTTGGGGCACAACCCCTCATCTCCAGGGGCTGAAACCCTGGGGACCTCAACCCAAGCTCCAGGTGCCCCAAACACCTGAGGGCCCCAAACCCACCTCTAGGGCCGAACCCCTGGGGGCCCCAAGTGTAGCTCAGGGGCCCAACTCCTGGGGGGGTCCCAACCCCAGGTCCAGGGGCCCAACCCTGGGGTACTCAATCCCTATTCCAGGGTCCCAACAGCTGCGGGGCCCAACCCCAGCTACAGTGGCCGAACCCCTGGGGGCCCAAACTGTAGCTCCAGGGCCCAACCCGTGCGGCCCTCAGGCCCCAGAGTAGTAATAAGCTCGATAGTAATCATCACCCTACAAATCGTTACATGTTTTTCAAGCCTCTTTTAGGGCTTATGTCCCGCCTCTCCTCCCTCCATATCTGTTGGCGGATGTGTGGCGCCATCTGCCATTATGAAAAAAGTGTGCGTGTATTTGCTTGACAATGGGCAGTGTTGTGTATGTTTGTGCTTGGTGACATGAAGAGGAAAGGATGAGAGAGTTATGAAAGAATAGGAATATAAAACTTAAGGGAAAAGGAAATATATTAAAAACTAGGTTAATAAGGGAGGCCAGGGTAAAAAGGAGTAAAAAATATTTAATACCTACGTAGGTTAAAAAGTTGCTAAAAAAGGCTTTAAAGTATTCAATCTCAATGTAGGTTACGGAAATAGGAGTTCTAAGAAAAATTGATTGTTAAACACAAGAATAAAACGCATTGACTATTCCGTGTAGGTTAAAAAAAACATTATGAAGTAGGCTGAAAGGAAAATTGACTTTGTAGTAAGCAGCTGTTGTTAAAGATTATGGAGGTTGCAGAAACATTGACCCGTGCCCTTGCTGGTAGATCTGTCAAAAGAAGTGGCCCCCCGATATTGGCCGATCGGTGTATAGCAGTGTTTGTGAAATGGATTATAAAATATTTTTACATAAAAGCTTGTGACTCTAGAGCGCTTAAAAAATATATAATTAAGATGCATTGTAAAAAATGTATCAGAGTTTTTATACTATTTTGCTTTGCGTTAAAAAAGTATGTAACTGTACCGTATTTACTTTGCTGCTGCTTTAAAGTTAAATGTGTAAGAAGTTTGTTGTGTTAAATAAAAAACAAAAGCAGAAGCCAACTATTGTGTATTATGTCTTTTAAAGCAAGGTGGGGGTTATCCTGGCAAGTTGCTAAAAAAAATTCATTACTCACCTGAAAAAAGTTGGTAGTTTTGGGGGCATAACAGCCTATTTCATGCCGCTGAAAGACACCGTAAAATCTTAAAGCAGAAAGCAGGTTCCGCTTGGCTTGCGGATCAAGATGATTACGCTTTAGGTAAACCAGCAAGGCTAAAATTTAAAAAAATTAAAACAGTGGTGTTTAATGTGGATACGCAAGTCCAGGCAGATTTGGTTGATATGGCCGCCTATTCTAAAACACAATGACGACCGTAAATATATGTTAACAGTGATAGATATTTTGTCTAAATACTCCGGGGCGGTAACCCTAAAAAAAAACGGAAAAGAAGTGGCAGAGGTTTAAAGCTATTGTTACAAAGAGCGCGTGCCTCAAAAATTACAAACAGCGAGGAAAAGAGTTTTAAACAAAGCTTTAAAGAATTTGTTAAGCAATATGGGGTACACCGTTTTGTACCAATAACGAAGTTAAAGCGGGAATCGGGGAGAGGTTTAACAGAACTTGAAAATCAAAGATGTGGCGGTATTTTACCCCTCCCGTAACACCTTTCGCTACCATAATGTGCGCAGGCCTTCATAGACGGTTACAACAGAAATTATCACAGAAACTATCAGAGGGCGCCACAATTAGAGTGACAGAAGCTAATGCGCTTAAAGTGTCGGAAACCGTCTATGGGGTACTTTTAAAATAAAGACGCAACGTGTAATTTTTTAAAAAGGGATCATCACGGAAAGAGATGTAAAACGAAGGGCACTTTTGGAAAGAAGGCTATCAGGAGACTTTACGATTGAAATATTTATCGTGTCAGGGGGTTTTATTAAGAGGACAAAGACCGGTTTATGTATTACAAGAGTATAGGGGCAAGAGGAAGTGCGGGGTCTTTTTACGCTGAAAGAATACAAATTAGTAAACCCTAACAAGGACGCGTTACAGGGGCTAGTAAAAATTTAAGCAAAAAAGGTCGAGGGAAGAAACAAATTTTTTTTAGTAAAAATGGAAAGGTTGGCCCAAAAAATTTAAAAGTTGGTGTTAAGAGTCTCAAGTGCACGATCTTAATTAAAAAAAAAAGACTGAACAAAGTTTTTACATGGACCTTACGAAGCAACGCCTCAGCGAGGGCTTTGCCTCAAAATATGTTCAATTTTACACTACTAGACAAGCCTTTAAATTTAATAGGGAGGTGGGATGTCGCTTTCTCGGAAATACATTATTGTCACTCTTGGAACACGCTTCCTTACGTTACAGCACTTACGTTAGCATCGGAAAAAAATTCGAACCTACAACATGGATGCCGGATATTATTCAAATATTCACCATTTAATAGACATCATCAACAAGAATATAGACAAAGATGCCGAAACACCAAATGCCTACCTTATTAGAACCCGAGACTAGAGGATTCAGTTAAAACAAAAGGATGGAAAGGACTTATTTCCACAGGGGGTAAATTGGCAACAATATTGAGAATGCTTTCAAATCATCCGTGTAGGATAGCAACCGTACCCCGCAGACATTACGGGGGGTTTTAACTCTTTATACATGTACAAGCGACATAGTGGAACTTCAGTTAGTGGGGGACTACTTTGTGCCGCTGTGCGCTGCGTTCCCATCCGCGGTAGCAAAACGAATTGTTACCATAATGTATGACCAACGCCTTGCGTCTCCGTAAGTAAGCAGCGTATCGGAAACCATTATTACTCAAAAAAGACGGATCAGAATAAGCACGTTTCATTAGTTTTGGAAAGGTAATTGCTAAACTACATCTGCGCCCCAAAAGAGCTGAAGAACGGTGACTATGAAAAACTTACGGGGGTCCCCCTTTTTGTTATAGAAACTACTACGAGGCCCGGCTGGCTATGCGTACCAGGATATAAAACGATACCGGTTATGTACGGGGCAGGTTAGGGAGGAATTTCGCAGTCTTTTCAGAAAAGCAGTGCACTTTTAAAACAGAGCTTCTGACATTATTAAACCCCACATGAAAGCAACTGCAAAAATTATAACCAAGGACGTCGTTAAACCACGTGTCTAGCGCAGTTAGAAACAATATAGGAGCACAGGAAGGTTTACGGTTTAGTGGTTATGCGAAGAAAAAAGAGCAGCGTTGCGCCAGCCATTTAAGGACCTCCTAATGCGGACCATTTAAAAAAAAAGAGCTGTCAGAAGACGTCTAGCCATTATACCTAAAGGCGTGCTAAGAAGAGGAAGGCGTCGCGTTACCCGCGGTGAAAGGGAATATTTAAAATGGCTTTTATTCATTGTGGCTCTGAGGCATGCACCAAATCGAGCTGGATTTATTTCAAATAGCCCCAGGACAAACCAGTATCGAAAATTAATTTTATGTAGAGGTGCCTACTTTGGCCGCTTTAACGGTAAACGCACTTCTTGAATTTTTATTTCGGGACATGGGAATCATTCTTAGACGTTAACGGACACGCTGCTGTACGTGTACTGCAAGGTGATAAAAGAAGACGGATCAGACATTGATGATGATGCCCCGGGTGTGGCCCTAACAAAATACTCCATCGCCATTCTTTTAAGCAGCTGGATGTTACTTAGGCGATTGTCTTATTAGCCAGAGCAACAATTGTTACCTGCAGAGGCTTAATAGAGCTAATTTTAAACTACAGCAAGGACACCCTTGTTAACGCCCCAGTTTCGACAGGAGGATTTTTTTAAGACACAGCGAGGGAACACGAAAGCACCCTTTTGGTCGGCAAGGCAATGAGGGGTTTATACGCAGGGCCGGACAAAACAGCCAGCAGCAGGAAGCTGGATTTGTGGGACCTTTCACAGCGACGTGTTTTTTTAAAGAAAGAACTACTGCTAAACGGCGTGGATTTAAAAATTAAGCTAACATGTAGCCAGAATTGTTTTTGCCTCATGAGAGGGACTGCCAACAGAATTATAAGGTACACATTATTCGGCGTCCCTGTTTGTAAACCGTGTAAAAGTACCCCGGGGAATCGTTTGGGCACGCTGAAGCTTTAATGACCGCGAACGCTAGTACCCTGTAGACTGGGTAAGCATAAAGGTGTTTAGCATACCGGCCGGCAGTCGTGTCAGTAACCAGGAAAACCTTTTTTTGGAGAGAGCTACCCAAGCAGCTAGTAATCGGTTATAGAGGCAAAGACGCTTCTTCTAAAGTTAAAAGGGATTTTAACGCAGCTGCGTTAAAGCCCTTTTAACTTTTAACATTATAACATTAATTTTGTGGCCTTGTATGTGGATGGCGAACCGGTGCCAGCAAAACCCCTACAACCCGGTTTTGAAAATGGAAACTGCGTGAGGGAGTTACATGCAGCTCGTGCAGGCTTACTGGAAATATGTAAAGACTGATCGCTATTATTAACCGTGATGAATGTGACCAGGGCTATACGCTGTACGCCTTTGATTGGACGCGATCAGGGGTGCTCCGATCATTAGTCTTCAATTAAAACTGAAACCTGAGAGCGGAGAAAATTCGGTTTGCAACGGCTTTGCCCTCTACGGTTAACATGATAATGTATGGGTTTTGTGTTCGGAAGACCTTTGGGGCTTATTGTTGACACCCACCCCCATAAGTTTACCGCGGGAACATTGGCTGGCCCTTTATTTACCAAAACGGGAGCTCGGCGAGCTTTTTGACTCATACGGTTTTTCCCCAGACAGTAACTTTTTCCTAAGTTATATTATGACTTTTTTAACCGTAACTGTCAAAACGTTGTGTTTCATCAGAGACAACTACGGACCCCCTAGCTGTAACCTGCGGTTATCATTGTATTTTTTTAAAACACCGTAGCAAGGTTTTATCTTTTGATTGTATTTGAAATTGTACACCGATGATTACCAGAAAATGACCGCTTGTGGTTGCGATTGTAAAAGGAAAAAGACCCGGCATGCCCATATCTGTTTTAACATGTTTTCAACACGTTCAACGTTTTGTCTTGTCGTGTGTTTAAAAACGGGCACCAATAAAACACTATTTTTTATTTTGTTAACATTTTTATTTTACATTTTTAACCAGTCGATTTTTCGTTTTTTAACAGGAGCGGTGCTACTTGAGCCTTGAGCGGCTCTAGCACTATTTTTAGACGCTCTAAAGAATGTTTATTGATAACATGCCTACGACGGTCGAAGGCACGTTTAGCATCGCCAGGGCTTTCATAAATACATGCCACGCATTACGAATTCTCTTGTTAGCGAAGGATTAAGAAGCGAAGGGAATAAGAGCCCTTGACTAAATCAAGCATGTGAGACACCTCAATCGCTTTCACCCGGTGTACACAAAACGGCAGTTATCAGCCCAAGAAGAAAAATCTTTTCTCTGTTTAAGCCTTATTAACAATATTTCAGCTTTTTTTATTGGGAGGCTTTACCCCCTCCAAACCTCCTGAATAACAAAGTCGATAACCCCCCCCCCGAACGTTAGGAGTCTGACGCTCCTGTTGCTCTGCATATTGCTCGGGGTAAAAAGAGGTTTATTTTAGTCTTTTCATTTCACCACGTTTGGCCAATACCAGGTATTTTGCAGAACCCCCTCGTAGAATTTAGCCTTTTCGTAATCGGAATAAACGGTCTTTGAAGAATGTCTTTCATTTCTGAATCCAATTGGCGAGGGTGTGTGTTCTGATATTTTCTTCACTGCTAGAAGTGGCTTTATTTGTTTCTAACTGGTGGTAGGAACGCGGTATATTTTTTCAGCGTGTTCCATTATCTGTTAATTAAAAGACTTGACAGCAGTGGGAGTGCTAAAGCCTGACAAAGAGCCAATAAACCACGGTTTGTTTTACAATCTTTTTTTCTTTCAGGATAGCTTTTTATCGCCTTAGCTTTTTAATTATTTTCGGGTTTTTTTAAGGATGCTTATCTGTCAAAGGATTTAGAGGAACGTTTCCTTTTAAAGCGTTAAGCGCTATTTCTGAGATTGCCGATACTAGGCATCAGAAGCCGTACAGAGAATAGCTTTCTTTGAAGTTGGCTTGGCTTTGGTAAGAAATTTAAGAGAGCCAGGTTTTTTTGCCACACTCGTTAGAACATGTTCGTTCGGGCGGCGATTCTTTTTTTTAAAATGGAAGATTAATAAAAACCACTATTTTTATCGTCTTTTTAAAGGTGTATGACAGGGCCAGTCGGGGGGAAAAGACCTGTCTTAAACTAGGTTTTTGGGAGTTGAAGCGTATAAATCCACCAGCAGATCCCGTAGGGGTTTGGTAGCCTCCTCAAAAGCCTCCAAAAACCTGTGTTTTACCAGGATACATTTGCCGGGCCAAAGTGGTAATTTTGTATTATCGGGGGTTTTTTAAAAAAACACATATTTAGTATTTAAATTAATTATACGCTTTTTTTCCCTGACAAAAATATTTGCGCAGCGTACATATGAGTTTTTGTGGTGTACGTATTTTGTAAAGGCATTTTCAATTCACTAATTTCAGAAGCACGGACTCCATACATCATCTATAATAACCATATTCACTTTATACTAGGAAATAAATGTTCATCATTTAAAAGTATTAGGTAAACCTTCCAAAAATGTAATACATGAAAATTTTTGCTGTGGCAACTCTGTGTACAGTGGTTGCCAACAGCTATAACACCACACAACATGTTTAGGCATACATGATAGTCATGACCATTTTCTAACAACTGCTCTATAAAATATGATATTTCCAGAACTTGAGGGACCACAAAAGCAAACAGGAAAAGGGATGTACAAACTGAACGTGGTTTTTCATAATAATTAATACCCGTACGGCAAAGTTTAAAAGCCTTCTCGAGGGCTCGTTGGTCGTAAAGACTTTTTCGGGTTTTTTAGAGTTCTTGTTTCTATTACACCAGTTTTTTTTACCCTTACGATTCTTGGCTGCTGTATTACGATTTCTTTTGGGTCCTCTCCCGCGGGGTGATCCCAGACGAGTTCTTTAAGCTTTCAAAATTAATTTTTTCACTGTTTCCTGAGTTAAGTGTGATTCTTTTAATTTCATACAGGTTTTACCGCTGGACAGTATGTACACCCGTATGTTTTAGGTCCCGCGGACACAAACTCCACAATGTGTTCATCTAGGGTTATTTCGCTAGTTAAATCTCCTAAATAATCCATAGGGGTGGAGTCCACTCCCCTTCTTTACTTACAAAAAAATTACAGAATCCGTATCATGATAAAACACCGCTTGCTGTAAACGATGTAAACAAGCGGTAGACCTCTAGCAGGTATAAGCGGTGGTAAGTACTTTCTATCAACACGTTAGTGTTGCTGGAATGGGTGCAGTGTTCTTTTGCGTACTTCAAGACACTCGACTGCGTCATCATCGATAAACTCGCACGATGACACATCGTACTAAGGTACAAAAACGTCCTTGAAGAGCTCGTCGGGGTCCGTTACTATACTAGTGTTAGTCAAATTTGTTCGCTGACCAAATTTCCCCACATGGAATTTAAAAAACCTTTGAGATTTGTCTTTTGCGGGGTTAACCTAGTTCTGTTTAGAAGCAGACAACTCTTCTTTTACAGTGTACTCTTTAACGTACTGTTCTTTTAAACTTGTCCGTTACACCAGGAGGGAACTCCCAGGCCTCTTGTTTGTTTTGGTCTTAGTGTTCTGAAAACAGGGCATCTGAAGAGCGTTAAAAATGCCAGACTTCATAAATTACAGCGATTCTGTACCTTTGTTTAAAGCCTCCACCAACTCTATTGCGCACCAAGTCCCTGTTAAAAACCCTCTCCTCCTGACTGTGCCGCAGGGTCCTTTTGTTTTGTTTCGGCACAAGGGTGCACAGGGGAAACATTAGTTTACCGTCAACCCTGTATGGTAACCCGGTAAAATACAAAACCTCTTGGAGGGCACACTTTAACCTGGAAATGCCAAAGTACTAGTAGATATCCCCAAAACTCTCATACACAATAACGGGGTATCCCACAGGGTATTGTTTAGTTTTGTTAACAAAAGGGTAGAGGCTGGTAAAATCGTAGTAATAAAACCTGCCTCCCTAGGCTGCAATTTGAATAAAGGCAAATGGCGTTTGTTCTGCCAAACGTAAAGGGAATCTCTAGGAACGAAATGCTGATGCAGCTTTTTTTCTCGTAAAAATTTTCCACCAGTTTCGTTTGCTAGCATAGCCTGTCATTGATGTTCCCACAGGTCCTTACCTCTACCGCTGGCTTTCTAAAATTCAGCCTTAATGGTGGTTCGGTTGTATAGCTGTCCGTAGGTTGCCTCAAGCAATGGGTTGTAATCATTTTCGCAATAGCAGATGGGGCACCCGTGAAAAAAACACCGATAAATCAAAGGCCGTGAGTGGAATATCTCTTCTCCTGTTTGTTGTATTTGTCTAACGGCAAAAGGGCTAAGGTTTGCGGTTTAAAAAAAATTAGACCGGTATATGGCCATGCAAATCGAGGCTAATGTGAGGTGCTCAAAGGGATCCATACACTTAGTAACCACCTCCTTATTATCCTTTCCGGGGTTTTTAACAATCTGCTTTTCTGTCATGTTTATAACTTCGTTTCTCAAACAGTCGCAAGCCTCTCGAAAAATTTCAACATCTTTTTGACAATAATAGCGTAGCTCTATTGAAGATCAAAGCTGTTTTGGCGATTATGCTGGTACCAGTTTAAAAATTACTTTTTTTCTTCAGGCATCATGTAGTCTACTCCAAATACTCTCTTTCGGGCAAAGGTCCGACATAGTATTGATTTTTAACGGTGTTAAAAAAGTGCGGAAACTACCCCTTCGCTTCCTCAAACCCCATAGCTTGGGTAACTTGCTAAGTTTCAAGGGGAGAAAATTTAAAGAATCTCTAAATTCAATGTCTATGTTTCCACCGTCAAGCAAATAAGTTTTCCCCCTTGCGTTACGATGCTAACAGCCATTTTTTCTTTAATTTACTGCCTAAGAATAAAATAACTATCGTAATCTTTAGCGCTATGAGCAATAAAAGTGTATCCCTTAAAGCGCTTGTCTGCAAAGGTTAAAAGAAACCTCGCTAATGCGTTCTTCCTCTAAATTCCTAGCTAGTTTCTTTATTTAAATGCAAAGCATAAACATAATTGGCACGTGTACCCCTGTTTCTTGCATACACTCAAAATCATAAAAAACACATAATCCTTTCCCTCTTCTGCAGACCAGATATTATGCATATAAACTCGTGACCCTCTATGTTGTCGGTTTTTGATAGCTCCGGACACTTTTTGCTTGTACACTTGTGATTTTTAACCAGTTGAAGCCGCACTTATCGCAAAAACTTCTGTTTTTACACGCAACTTTACCGCTGGTCGCCAAAGCGCTGTGCCTGTCTAAACAGGCGTCGGACCTGCAAAATAGCTTACAGCTGGGGCATCTCTTTTTTTCAGCGGCCACTTCGAGGCACTCGGCGCTAATACACGTACGGCAGTGGTTTTTACAGGCGTGCTGGTGTTTGTGCCTATAGGGAGCGTAACAGTAGTTTACAAATACGGGGGCGCCTATAAATGCTTTAATATTTAAAATGTCTTATAATGTTTGTTATGTAACAAAACAAAAACAGGTTGGGAACGCTGTACACCCCCGTTGTAAAAAAACCACCAATTTCTATTTTCATAATACATAACGGTAATAGCTACCCCAAGCGCTCTTCGAAAGAGCTCACGTCTGTCAAGGTAACCATTTTTTGGTCTGAAACCCCAGCTACTGATGAAGGTGTTTGGCCCCTCTAACAGCTGGGCATCTGTAAGTTTTTATCTGAAAAAAGACCCAGCACGCTACCGGCAAAACACAGGTTGTTACCCTGGTTATTTAAATCAATTAAATGTGTTCTTTTTTTAAATAATTTACTGTACGTAATAGTTTTAGGCGTCTTACAGACCCAACTCCACCAACCCTGTTTCTAATAATTGTAACAACCAGGCGTAAAGTTCCGCACCCACAATCTCTGCGTTACTTTGCAACACATTACGATTTATTTAAAAAATCTACGGCGTTTAAATTTTCCCAAGGCCTCCGTAAAGAAAAAAGAGGGTGATTTAGCCCCGGGGCATCTAAGCTTAGCTGTACAAAATCTTCAGGGCCCACCTGATATCATCTAGCAAATTTTGAATAGCGATGTCGATGGCCGCCATGGCTTCTGTGATCCCGTTACTCTGTCCAAATTAGCAAAACGAAATTCTTGAAAATATTCACAAGCTTAAACTCTCTTCGGGGTCTTATCCAGTGTCTTACACTCTCCAAATACACTGTGGTGGTGTATCAGGAGTGGGGGAATCTGGATCTTTAGAAGAACAAGGGGTGGGAGGGTCTATTTCCTTCCTCGTTGGAGGGTACCTCACAGGCTTGCATTAACGCAGTGTCACAGTTATACATATAATGGCTATGGGGGTTACAGGATGAACTCCAAAGTATAGAGTATCACATAAAGTTTCTTATTAACCCTCATTAGTTAGAGTTTGGGTTATACCCTGAAGCATGAAGGATTTTATTCTTATAAACGGAGTGGGTTTTGTTGAAGTTTCTTGCTATGTTAAAACGGTATGTTGTCATCTATATAAATTCCCAGTTGCTTTTTGATTCTTGCTAAGCTTTTGGCCTCAAATTTATTTTTTTAATTTAGAACAAGATGGAAGTCAAAACCACCAAATAGGTTTTCCTGAAATTTCAGAAGAAGCTGTGAACTGTTTTTTAAATATGTGGTTTTTTTTTTAAAAAAAGCTGTTGTTGGAAATAGTGTGCATTTTTAGGGGCTTGTTGTTTTTTGTTAGGAAGAAAACCCTTAAAGGTTTTCCTGTTCAAATGTTGCCGTTGTATCGCCCCAGAGTGCTGTAAGCTAAAAGAGCGCTTTATTTTGTACATTGTATTTCAAACGTGGTTTTAGCCCCGCCTTACTGCAAAAACGTTTTTAAAATATATGTTATTTGGGGAATATGTTTTTTGTTGTTAGTAAAAAAAACCCGTGCTAAAAAACATTTTGTTTATGTGTATCGGCAGACTTATCAAGCGTTATTCCTCAAGAAGAAATGTTGAAGGGGAGCGCGCTTAAAGGGGCCAAGAAATTTCCCTCTGAGGCAGCTGCAGTTGGAAACAAGGGTATTAAGCACAACGATTTTGAACAGCCCTGCACGTCCAAATCCTTATTGCACAAAACCAGCCTGCCTTAAAAATGGCTGAAAAGTCTGCCTCTAAAACAGCATCCGTTCTCAGGGCGGGGAGAAAGGGGCTCAGGTCCCCGCTTTTGATCCGCCCAAAGCTACCTCTACAACTTCCAGGAACCATGGTAAGAGAGGCACAGGAGTTAAAGCCCTAATTTTCAACAGACCTATGCCTACCCGACCCAAAATAAACTAGCTTTAAAAAAAGGTAAAGACAAACAACTGAAGAAGCTACCGTGTTTAGGGGTGGTTTGAGCAGGTTGAAGAAGTTAACCACGGGCTTTTGGGACCCGCAAGTCCCTTGCTACAAATAACAAACTTCCTGTGGGGCTGGCCTCATCAGTTGCTGTTTGTAATGAGCTGTCTAGTGTATGTACATCTCTAAAGCGTCTAATAGATAAAAAGTTTCAAAACTAATTCTTGAGGTGTTTCAAAAACAAAATTTCTAGAAGAAAGGGTGGCTTTAGACCAAAAATAGCAGATACCCAGGCACTAATTGAAAAGGTGGAAAGCGCGCTGAAGGGGAAGAGTGTGTCTAAACATGAAACCAAAAATTTAAAGGGGGGGTTTGAAAAAAAAAAATGGAAAAAATCCAAATGTTAAGAAGGCTTTTGGCCAAAAAAAGAAAAAAGCCAAAGCTATTTTAAAAAAAACAACCCTCAACCAAGGAAGGGAAATAGACCCTCCCACCCCTTGTTCTTCTGAAGGTCCAGATTCCCCCACTCCTGATACACCACCACAGGTGTATTTGGAGAGTGTAAGACACTGGATAAGACCCCGAAGAGAGTTTAACGCTTGTGAATATTTTCAAGCATTTCCTTTTGCTAATTTGGACAGAGTAACGCGGTTCACAGAAGCCATGGGCCATCGACATCGCTATTCAAAATTTGCTAGATGATATCAGGTGGGCCTTGAAGATTTTGTACAGCTAAGCTTAGATGCCCGGGGCTAAATCACCCTCCTTTTCTTTACGGAGGCCTTGGGAAATTTAAACGCCGTAGATTTTTTAAAATAAATCGTTAATGTGTTGCAAGGTAACGCAGAGATTGTGGGTGCGGAACTTTACGCCTGGTTGTTACAATTATTAGAAAACAGGGTTGGTGGAGTTGGATCTGTAAGACGCCTAAAAACTATTACGTACAGTAAAATTATTGAAAAAATGAACACATTTAATTGATTTAAATAACCAGGGTAACAACCTGTGTTTTGCCGGTAGCGTGCTGGGTATTTTTTCAGATAAAAAACTTACAGATGCCCAGCTGTTAAGGGCGGCCAAACTCCTTCATCAGTAGTTGGGGTTCTCAGACCAAAAATGGTTACCTTGACAGACGTGAGCTCTTTCGAAGAGCGCTTGGGGGTAGCTATTACCGTTATGTATTATGAAAATAGAAATTGGTGGTTTTTTACACGGGGGGTGTACAGCGTTCCCAACCTGTTTTTGTTTTGTTACATAACAAACATTATCAAGACATTTTAAATATTAAAGCATTTATAGGCGCCCCGTATTTGTAAAAACTACTGTTACGCTCCCTATAGGCACAAACACCAGCACGCCTGTAAAAACCACTGCCGTACGTGTATTAGCGCCGAGTGCCTCGAAGTGGCCGCTGAAAAAAAGAGATGTCCAAGCTGTTAGCTATTTTGCAGGTCCGACGCCTGTTTAGACAGGCACAGCGCTTTGGCGACCAGCGGTAAAGTTGATTGTAAAAACAGAAGTTTTTGCGATAAGTGCGGCTTCAACATGGTTAAAAATCACAAGTGTACAAGCAAAAAGTGTCCCCGGTGCTATCAAAAAACCGACAACATAGAGGGTCACGACTGTTATATGCATAATATCTGGTCTCCAGAAGAGGGAAAGGATTATGTGTTTTATGATTTTGAGTGTATGCAAGAAACAGGGGTACACGTGCCAATTATGTTTATGCTTTGCATTTAAATAAAGAAACTAGCTAGGAATTTAAGGGGAAGAACGCATTAGCGAGTTTCTTTTAACCTTTGCAGACAGCGCTTTAAGGGATACACTTTTATTGCTCATAGCGCTAAAGATTACGATAGTTATTTTATTCTTAGGCAGTTAATTAAGAAAATGGCTGTTAGCATCGTAACGCAAGGGGGAAAACTTATTTGCTTGACGGTGGTAAACACATTAAATTTATAGATTCTTTAAATTTTCTCCCCGTGAAACTTAGTAAGTTACCCAAAGCTATGGGGTTTGAGGAAGCGAAGGGTTAGTTTCCGCACTTTTTTAACACCGATAAAAATCAAAACTATGTAGGACCTTTGCCCGAAATAGAGTATTTGGAGTAGACTACATGATGCCTGAAGAAAAAAAGTAATTTTTAAACTGGTACCAGCACAATCGCCAAAACAGCTTTGATCTTCAAAAAGAGCTACGCTATTATTGTCAAAAAGATGTTGAAATTTTTCGAGAGGCTTGCGACTGTTTGAGAAACGAAGCTATAAAAATAGAAAAGCAGATTGTTAAAACCCCGGAAAGGATAATAAGGAGGTGGTTACAAGTGTATGGATCCCTTACTAAGGATGCACTCCCAAAGTATAGAGTATCACATAAAGTTTCTATTAACCCTCATTAGTTAGAGTTTGGGTTATACCCTGAAGCATGAAGGATTTTATTTCTTATAAAACGGAGTGGGTTTTGTTGAAGTTTCTTGCTAGGTTAAAAACGTATGTTGTCATCTATATAAATTCCCAGTTGTTTTTGATTCTTGCTAAGCTTTTGGCCTCAAATTTATTTTTTTAATTTAGAACAAGATGGAAGTCAAAACCACCAAATAGGTTTTCCTGAAATTTCAGAAGAAGCTGTGAACTGTTTTTTAAATATGTGTTTTTTTTTTAAAAAAAAGCTGTTGTTGGAAATAGTGTGCATTTTTAGGGGCTTGTTTGTTTTTGTTAGAAGAAACCCTTAAAGGTTTTCCTGTTCAAATGTTGCCGTTGTATCGCCCCAGAGTGCTGTAAGCTAAAAGAGCGCTTTATTTGTACATTGTATTCAAACGTGGTTTTTAGCCCCGCCTTACTGCAAAAACGTTTTTAAAATATATGTATTTGGGGAATATGTTTGTTGTTGTTAGTAAAAAAAACCCGTGCTTAAAAAACATTTGTTTATGTGTATCGGCAGACTTATCAAGCGTTATTCCTCAAGAAGAAATGTTGAAGGGGAGCGCGCTTAAAGGGGCCAAGAAATTCCCCTGAGGCAGCTGCAGTTGGAAACAAGGGTATTAAGCACACCGATTTTGAACAGCCCTGAACGTCCAAATCCCTTATTGCACAAACCAGCCTGCCTTAAAAATGGCTGAAAGTCTACCTCTAAAACAGCATCCGTTCTCAGGGCGGGAGAAAGGGGCTCAGGTCCCCCGCTTTTGATCCGCCAAAGCTACCTCTACAACTTCCAGGAACCATGGTAAGAGAGGCACAGGAGTTAAAGCCCTAATTTTCAACAGACCTATGCCTACCCGACCCAAAATAAACTAGCTTTAAAAAAGGTAAAGACAAACAACTGAAGAAGCTACCGTGTTTAGGGGTGGGTTTGAGCAGG
Source organism: Gopherus flavomarginatus (assembly GCF_025201925.1). Classification (NCBI taxonomy): domain Eukaryota; kingdom Metazoa; phylum Chordata; order Testudines; family Testudinidae; genus Gopherus; species Gopherus flavomarginatus. Next base: position 212,301 of record NW_026114669.1, on the reverse strand, counting down.
GTGAAGAAGTTAACCACCGGGCTTTTGGGACCCGCAAGTCCCTTGCTACAAATAACAAACTTCCTGTGGGGCTGGCCTCATCAGTTGCTGTTTGTAATGAGCTGTCTAGTGTATGTACATCTCTAAAGCGTCTAATAGATAAAAAGTTTTCAAAACTAATTCTTGAGGTGTTTCAAAAACAAAATTTCTAGAAGAAAGGGTGCTTTAGACCAAAAAATAGCAGATACCCGGGCACTAGTTGAAAGGGGGAAGAGGTGTGTCTAAACATGAAACCTAAAAATGTAAAGGGAGGGTTTGAAAAAAAAAAATGGAAAAAATCCAAAATGTTAAGAAGGCTTTTGCCAAAAAAAGAAAAAAGCCAAAACTATTTTTAAAAAAAACAACCCTCCAACCAAGAAGGGAAATAGACCCCCCACCCTTGTTCTTCTGAAGGTCCAGATTCCCCCACTCCTGATAACCACCACAGGTGTATTTGGAGAGTGTAAGACACTGGATAAGACCCCGAAGAGAGTTTACGCTTGTGATATTTTCAAGCATTTCGTTTGCTAATTGGACAGAGTAACGCGGTTCACAGAAGCCATGGGCCATCGACATCGCTATTCAAATTTGTGGTTGATATCAGGTGGGCACTGGAGATTTTGTACAGCTAAGCTTAGATGCCCGGGGCTAAATCACCCTCTTTTTTCTTACGGAGGCCTGGGAAATTAAAACGCCGTAGATTTTTTAAATAAATCGTTAATGTGTTGCAAAGTAACGCAGAGATTGTGGGGTGCGGAACTTTACGCCTGGTTGTTACAATTATTAGAAACAGGGTTGGTGGAGTTGGGTCTGTAAGACGCCTAAAAACTATTACGTACAGTAAAATTATTTAAAAAAAGAACACATTTAATTGATTTAAATAACCAGGGTAACAACCTGTGTTTTGCGGTAGCGTGCTCGGTCTTTTTTTCAGATAAAAACTTACAGATGCCCAGCTGTTAGAGGGGGCCAAACACCTTCACCAGTAGTGGGGTTTTCAGACCAAAAAATGATTACCTTGACAGACGTGAGCTCTTTCGAAGAGCGCTTGGGGGTAGCTATTACCGTTATGTATTATGAAAATAGAAAATGGTGGTTTTTACAACGGGGGGTGTACAGCGTTCCCAACCTGTTTTTGTTTTGTTACATAACAAACATTATCAAGACATTTTAAATATTAAAGCATTTATAGGCGCCCCGTATTTGTAAAACTACTGTTACGCTCCCTATAGGCACAAACACCAGCACGCCTGTAAAAACACTGCCGTACGTGTATTAGCGCCGAGTGCCTCGAAGTGGCCGCTGAAAAAAAGAGATGTCCAGCTGTAAGCTATTTTCAGGTCCGACGCCTGTTTAGACAGGCACAGCGCTTTGGCGACCAGCGGTAAAGTTGATTGTAAAAACAGAAGTTTTTGCGATAAGTGCGGCTTCAACATGGTTAAAAATCACAAGGTACAAGCAAAAAGTGTCCCCGGTGCTATCAAAAAACCGACAACATAGAGGGTCACGACTGTTATATGCATAATATCTGGTCTCCAGAAGAGGGAAAGGATTATGTGTTTATGATTTTGAGTGTATGCAAGAAAAGGGGGGGTACACGTGCCAATTATGTTTATGCTTTGCATTTAAATAAAGAAACTAGCTAGGAATTTAAGGGGAAGAAACGCATTAGAGAGTTTCTTTTAACCTTTGCAGACAAGCGCTTTAAGGATACACTTTTATTGCTCATAGCGCTAAAGATTACGATAGTTATTTTATTCTTAGGCAGTTAATTAAAGAAAAAATGGCTGTTAGCATCGTAACGCAAGGGGGAAAACTTATTTGCTTGACGGTGGTAAACTTAGACATTAAATTTATAGATTCTTTAAATTTTCTCCCTGAAACTTAGCAAGTTACCCAAAGTTATGGGGTTTGAGGAAGCGAAGGGTTAGTTTCGCACTTTTTTAACACCGTTAAAAATCAAAACTATGTCGGACCTTTGCCCGAAATAGAGTATTTGGAGTAGACCATGATGCCTGAAGAAAAAAGTAATTTTTAAACTGGTACCAGCACAATCGCCAAAACAGCTTTGATCTTCAAAAAGAGCTACGCTATTATTTTCAAAAAGATGTTGAAATTTTTCGAGAGGTTTGCGACTTTAAAAAAACGAAGTTATAAAAATGACAGAAAAGCAGATTGTAAAAAACCCCGGAAAGGATAATAAGGAGGTGGTTACTAAGTGTATGGATCCCTTGAGCACCTCACATTAGCCTCGAATTGCATGGCCATATACGGTCTAATTTTTAAAACCGCAAACCTTAGCCCTTTTGCCGTTAGACAAATACCACAAACAGGAGAAGAGATATTCCACTCACGGCCTTGAATTTTAACGGGTTGTTTTTTCACGGGTGCCCCATCTGCTATTGCGAAATGATTACAACCATTGCTTGAGGCAACCTACGGACAGCTATACAACCGAACCACCATTAAGGCTGATTTTTAGAAAGCCAGCGGTATGAGGTAAGGACCGTGTGGGAACATCAATGCAGGCTATGCTAGCAAACGATAACCTGGTGGAAAAATTTTTACGAGAAAAAAAGCTGCATCAGCATTTCGTTCCTAGAGATTCCCTTTACGTTGGCAGAACAAACGCCATTTGCCTTTATTACACAATTGCAGCCTGGGCAGCAGCTTTATTACTACGATTTTACCAGCCTCTACCCTTTTGTTAACAAAACTAACAATACACTGTGGGATACCCCGTTATTGTGTATGAGAGTTTGGGGCTATCTGCTAGTACTTTGGCATTTCCAAGGTTAAAGTGTGCCCTCAAGAGGTTTGTATTTTACCGTGTTACCATACAGGGTTGACGGTAAACTAATGTTCCCCTGTGCACCCTTTGTGCCGAAACAAAACAAAGGACCCTGCAGGCACAGTCAGGAGGAGAGGTTTTAACAGGGGACTTGGTGCGCAATAGAGTGGTGGAGGCTTTAAACAAAGGGTACAGAATCGCTGTAATTTATGAAGTCTGGCATTTTAACCGCTCTTCAGATGCCCTGTTTCAGACACACCTAAGAAAAAACAAACAAGAGGCCTGGGGTTCCCTCACTGGTGTAACGGAGAAGTTTAAAAAGAACAGTACGTTAAAGAGTACACTGTAAAAGAAGTTTGAGTCTGCTTCTAAACAGAACTAAGGTAAACCCGCAAAAAGACAAATCTCAAAGGTTTTTTTTTAAAATTTGGTCAGCGAACAAATTTGACTAACACTAGTATAGTAACGGACCCCGACGAGCTCTTCAGGACGTTTTTGTACCCTATTACGATGTGTCCTCGTGCGAGTTTATCGATGATGACGCAGTCGTTGTGTCTGGAAGTACGCAAAAGAACACTGCACCCATTCCAGCAACACTAACGTGTTTTAGAGTACTTTACCACGCTTATGCCTGGCTAGAGGTCTACCGCTTGTTACATCGTTACAGCAGCGGTGTCTTTATCATGATACGGATTCTGTAATTTTTGTAAGTAAAGAAGGGGAGTGGACTCCACCCCTATGGGATTATTTAGGAGATTTAACTAGCGAAATAACCCTAGATGAACACATTGTGGAGTTTGTGGTCGCGGGACCTAAAACATACGGGTACAAACTGTCCAGCGTTAAAACCTGTATGAAATTAAAAGGAATCACACTTAACTCAGGAAACAGTGAAAAAAATAATTTTGAAAGCTTTAAAGAACTCGTATGGGATCACCCCGCGGGAGAGGACCCAAAAGAAATCGTAATACAGCAGCAAAGAATCGTAAGGGTAAAAAAACTGGTTAATAGAACAAGAACTCTAAAAAAAACCGAAAAAGTCATTTACGACAAAAGAGCCCTCGAGAAGGCTTTTAAAACTTTGCCGTACGGGTATTAATTATTATGAAAAACACGTTCAGTTTGTACATCCTTTTCCTGTTTGCTTTGTGGTCCCTCAAGTTCTGGAAAATCATATTTTATAGAGCAGTTGTTAGAAAATGGTCATGAACTATCATGTATGCCTGAAAATATTGTGTGGTGTTATAGCTGTTGGCAACCACTGTACACAGAGTTGCAGCAAAAATTTCATGTATTACATTTTTGGAAGGTTTACCTAATACTTTTAATGATGAACATTATTTCCTAGTAATAAAGTGAATATGGTTATTATAGATGATGTAATGGAGTCTGCTTCTGAAAGTAGTGAAATTGAAAATGCCTTTACAAAATACGTACACCACAAAAACTCATTATGTACGCTGCGCAAAATATGTTTTGTCAGGAAAAAAGCCGTATAATTATTTAAATACTAAATATGTGGTTCTTTTTTAAAAAAACAGCGATAAACTACAAATTACAACTTTGGCCCGGCAAATGTATCCTGGTAAAACACAGGTTTTTTTGGAGGCCTTTGAGGAGGCTACCAAAAACCCCTACGGGGATCTGTGGTGGATTTATACGCTTCAACTCCCAAAAACCTTAGTTTAAGAAACAGGTCTTTTCCCCCGACTGGCCCTGTGCATACACCTTTTAAAAGACCGATAAAAATAGTTGTTTTTTTTATTAATCTTCCATTTTAAAAAAAAGAATCGCCGCCGAACGAAACATGTCTAACAGTGTGCCAAAAAAAACCTGGCTCTCTTAAAATTTCTTACCAAAGCCAAGCCCCACTTCAAAGAAAGGCTATTCTCTGTACGGCTTCTGATGACCTAGTATCGGCAATCTCAGCAATAGCGCTTAACGCTTAAAAGGAAACGTTCCTCTAAAACCTTGACAGATAAGCATCCTTAAAAAAACCCGAAAAATTATTAAAAAGCTAAGCGATAAAAACCTATCCCTGAAAGAAAAAAGATTATTGTAAACAAACCGGTGGTTTTATTGGCTCTTTGTCAGGCTTTGCACTCCCACTGCTGTCAAGTCTTTTAATTAACAGATAATGGAACACGCTGAAAAAATATACCGCGTTCCTAGCCACCAGTTAGAACAAATAAAGCGGGCTTCTAGCAGTGAAGAAAATATCAGAATCACAACCACTCGCAATTGGATTCAGAAATGAAAGACATTCTTCAAAGAACCGGTTTATCCGATTACGAAAAGGCTAAATTCTACGAGGGGTTCTGCAAAAATACCTGGTATTGTCCAAACGTGGTGAAATGAAAAAGACTAAAATAAACCTCTTTTTTCCCGAGCAATAGCAAGAGCAACAGGAGCTTCAGACTCCTAACGTTCAGGGAGGGTTATCGGACTTGTTATTCAGGAGGTGTTCGGAGGGGGTAAACCCTCCCAATAAAAAAAAGCTGAAATATTGTTAAATAAGCTTAAACAGCGAAAAGATATTTCTTCTTGGGCTGATAACTGCCGTTTTGTGTACAGGGGGGAAGCGATTGAGGTGTCTCACATGCTTGATTTAGTCAGGGGCTCTTATTCCTTCGTTCTTAATCCTTCGCTAACAAGAGAATTCGTAAAGCGTGGCATGTATTTATGAAAGCCCTGGCGAAGCTAAACGTGCCTTCGACCGTCGTAGGGCATGTTATCAATAAAACATTCTTTAGAGCGTCTAAAAATAGTGCTACAGCCGCTCAAGGCCTCAAGTAGCACCGCTCCTCTTAAAAAACGTCCCTGTAAAAAACGAAAAATCGACTGGTTAACAATGTAAAATAAAAGATGTAAACAAAATGAAAATTGTGTTTTATTGGTGCACCTTTTTAAACACACGACAAGACAAACACGTTTGAACGTGTGAAAACATGTTTAAAACAGGTATGGGCATGCCGGGTCTTTTCCTTTTACAAATCGCACCACCAAGCGGTCATTTTCTGGTAAAATCATCGGTGTACAATTTCAAAATACAATCAAAAGATAAAACCTTGCTACGGTCTTAGCTCTATTAAGGCTCTGCAAGGGTAACAATTGTTGCTCTGGCTAATAAAACGATCGCCTAAAGTAACATCCAGCTGCTTAAAAAGAATGGCGATGGAATGGTTTGTTAAGGCCACCCGGGCATCATCATCAATGTGTGATCCGTCTTCTTTTATCACCTTGCAGCACACGTACAGCAGCGTGTCGTTAAGGTCTAAGGAATGATCCCATGTCCCGAAATAAAAAATTCAAGAGGTGCGTTTACCGTTAAAGCGGCCAAAGGAGGACCTTACATAAAAGTAATTTTCGATACTGGTTTGTCTGGGGGCTATTTGAAATAAATCCAGCTCCGATTTGTGCATGCCTCAGAGCCACAATGAATAAAAGCCATTTTAAAATATATCCCTTTCACCGCGGGTAACGCGACGCTTCCTCTTCTTAGCACGCCTTTTAGGTATATGGCTAAGACGTCTTTGACAGCTCTTTTTTTTAAAGGGTCTAGGAGGTCCTTTAAATGGCTGGCGCAAACGCTGCTCTTTTTCTTCGCATAACCACTAAACCGGAACCTTCCTGTGCTCCTATTCTGTTTATAACTGCGCTAGACACGTGGTTTACGACGTTCGGGTTATATTTTTGCAGTGCTTTCATGTGGGGTTTAATAATGTCAGAACCTCTTTTAAAAGTGGCACTGCTTTTCTGAAGACTGCGAAATATCCCTCCTAAACCTGCCCCGTACATAACGGGTAATCTTTTATATCCTGGTACGCCATAGCCAGCCTGGGCCTCGTAGTAGTTTCTATACAAAAAGGGGACCCCCGTAGTTTTCATCGTCACCATTCTTCAGCTTTTTTGGGGCGCAGATGTAGTTTAACAATACCTTTCCAAAACTAAATGAAACGTGCTTATTCTGATCCGTCTTTATTTCAATAATAATGGTTCCGATATGCTGCTTACTAACGGGGACGTAGGCGGTTTGTCATACATTATAGTACCAAATTCGTGTTGCTACCGCGGATGGGAACGCAGCGCAACAGCGGCACATAGTAGTCCCCCACTAACTGATGTTCCACTATGTCCGTGTACACGTATAAAGAGTTAAAACCCCCCGTAATGTCTGCGGGGTACGGTGCTATCCTACACGGATGATTTGAAAGCATTCCCAATATTGTTGCCAATTTACCCCCTGTGGAAGAAAAGTGCTTTCCATCGTTTTAACTGAATCCTTCTAGTCCAGGGTTTAAATAAAGGTAGGCATTTGGTTTTTCGGCATCTTTGTCTATATTCTTGATGATGCCCACTCTAAACCGGAACCTTCCTGTGCTCCTATTCTGTTTATAACTGCGCTAGACACGTGGTTTACGAAGTCCGGTTATATTTCTGCGGTTGTTTTCATGTGGGGTTTAATAATTTCAAAACCTCTTTTTAAAAGTGCACTGCTTTTCTAAAAAGATTGCGAAATATCCCTCCTAAACCTGCCCGTACATAACGGGTAATCTTTTATATCCTGGTACGCCATAGCCAGCCTGGGCCTCGTAGTAGTTTCTATACAAAAAGTTGACACCCCCCCCCGTAGTTTTTCACAGTCACCGTTCTTCAGCCTTTTTGGGGCGCAGATGTAAGTTTAACAATTACCTTTCCAAAACTAAATGAAACGTGCTTATTTCTGATCCGTCTTTATTTGAGTAATAATGGTTCCGATACGCGGCTTACAACGGAGACGCAAGGCAGTTGGTCATACGTTATGGTAACAAATTCGTTGTTGCTACCGCGGATGGGAACGCAGCGCAACAGCGGCAGATAGTAGCCCCACTAACTGATGTTCCACTATGTCCGTGTACACGTATAAAGAGTTAAAAACCCCCGTAATGTCTGCGGGGTACGGTGCTATCCTACACGGATGATTTGAAAGCATTCTCAATATTGTTGCAATTAACCCCTGTGGAAAAAAGTACTTTCCATCCTTTGGTTTTAACTGAATCCTTCTAGTCTCAGGTTTCTAAATAAGGTAGGCATTTGGTTTTTTCGGCATCTTTGTCTATATTCTTGTTGATGATGTCTATTAAATGGTGAATATTTGAATAATACCGGCAATCATGTTGTAGGTTCGAATTTTTTTCCGATGCTATCTTAAGTGCTGTATCGTAAGGAAGCGTGTTCCAAGAGTGACAATAATGAATTTCTAGAAAGCGACATCCACCCCTATTAAATTTAAAGACTTGTCTATTAGTGTAAAATTGGAGCTAGCATTTTGAGGAAAAACCCTCGCTGAGGCGTTGCTTCGTAAGGTCATGTAAAAAACTTTGTTCAGTCTTTTTTTTTTAATTAAAGGTCGTGCACTTGAGACGCTTTAACCCAACTATTAAATTTTTTAGGCCAGCCGTTCCATTTACAAAAAAAAATTTGTTTCTTCCCCGACCTTTTTGCTAAAATTTTTACTACCCTGTAAACGCGGTCATTGTTAGGGTTTACTTTTTGTAATTCTTCAGCGTAAAAAGACCCGCGACATCCTCCCCTCATAATCTTGTAATAAATACACCGGTCTTTGTCTCTTAATAAAACCCCTGACACGATAAAGATTTCATCGGTAAAGGTCTCCTGATAGCCTTTTCAAAAGTGCCCTTCGTTTTACATACTCTTACGTGATCCCCTTTTTTAAAAAATACACGTTGCGTCTTTATTTAAAACTACCCCATAGACGGTTTTCCACACTTTAGCGCATAGCTTCTGTCACGTCAATTGGGCGCCCTCTGATAGTTCTGTGATAACTTCTGTTGTAACCGTCTATGAAGGCCTGCAGCACATTAATGTAGCGAAAGGTGTACGCGGGAGGTAAAAACCGCCACATCTTTGATTTTCAAGTTCTGTTAACCTCTCCACGATTCCCGCTTTAACTTCGTTATTGGTAACAAAACGGTGTACCCCATATTGTTTAAACAAATTCTTTAAAGCTTGTTTAAAAAATTCTTTTCCTCGGGCTGTTTGTATTTTTGAGGCACGCGCTCTTTTATAAAAATAGCTTTAAACGCACTGCCACCTCTTTTCCTGTTTTATTTTTTAGGGTTACCGCCCAGGCGTATTTAGACAAAATATCTATCACTGTTAAAATATATTTACGGTCGTCATTGTGTTTAGAATAGGCGGCATATCAACCAAATCTGCTGACATTGCGTATCCACATTAAACACCACTTTTATTTCTTTAAATTTAAGCCTTGCTGGTTTACATAAAGCGTAATAATCTTGATCCGCAAGCCAAGCGGAAAACCTGCTTTATGCTTAAGGTTTACGGTGTCTTCAGCGGCATGAAATAAGCTGTTATGCCCCCAAAACTACCAACTTTTTCAGGTGAGTAGTAAAAATTTTCTTTAGCAACTTTGCCATGCTTACCCCCACCTTGCTTTAAAACACAAGTATACACAATAGTTTGCTTTGCTTTTGTTTTTATTTAACACAACAACTTCTATACACATTTAACTTTTAAAGCAGCAGCAAAAGTAATATACGGTACAGTTACATACATTTTTTAACGCATAAGCAAAATAATATAAAAACTCTGATACAATTTTTTACAATGCATCTTAATTAATATATTTTTTAAGCTCTAGAGTCACAAGCTTTTATGTAAAAACATCTATAATCCATTTCACAAACCCTGCTATACACCGATCGGCCAATATCGGAGGCCACTTCCTTTGACAGATCTACAGCAAGGCCACCGGACAGATGTTTCTGCAACCTCCATAATCATTTTAACAAACATATGCTTACTACAAAGTCAATTATCCTTTTCAGCCTACTTTATAATTTTTTTTAATTATGTGTTTAACAATCAATTTTCCTTATAAAACTCCTTTTTCCTTAACTACATGATATTGAATACTTTTAATGCCTTTTTTAGCAACTTTTTAACCTACGTTGGTATTAAATATTTTTGACTCCTTTTACCCTGGGCCTCCTTATTCAACCTTGTTTTTAATATATTTCCTTTTCCCTTAAGTTTTATATTCCTATTCTTTCATAACTCTCTCCTTCTCTTCATGTCACCAGCACAAACATACACAACACTGCCCCATTGTCAAACAAATACACGCACACTTTTTTCAAAATGGCAGATGGCGCCACACATCCGCCAACAGCAATGGAGGGAGGGAAGGCGGGACATAAGCCCTAAAAGAGGCTTGAAAACATGTTAAAATTTGTATGGTGATGATTACTATCGAGCTTATTACTACTCTGGGGTTGAGGGGCCCACGGGTTGGGCCCTGGAGCTACAGTTTGGGCCCCCAGGGGTTCCGACACTGTAGCTGGGTTGGGGCCCGCAGCTGTTGGGACCCTGGAGCAGGGGTTCAGTGCCCCAGGGGTTGGGCCCCTGGATCTGAGGTTGGGACCCCCAGGAGTTGGGCCCCTGGAGCTACACTTGGGCCACCAGGGTTCGGCCCCTAGAGGTGGGGTTGGGGCCCTCAGGAGTTGGGCCCTGGACTGGGGTTGGGGCCTCAAGGGGTTGTTCCCCTTGAGCTACGTTTGGGGCCCCCAGGGGTTGGGCCTCTGGAGCTGGGGTTGGGACCCCAGGGGTTGGGCAAAAGGAGCTACTGTTGGGGCTCCCAGGAGCGTGCCCCTGGAGCTGGGTTGTGGGTGCCAGGGGTTGGTCCCCCGAAGCTGGGGTTGAGAGCCCCAGGTTTAGGCCCCTGAAGTTGGGGTTGGGGCCCCCAGGGTTTAGGCCCCTGGACCTCGGGTTGAGGGCCCCAGGGGTTGGGCCCGTGGAGCTGAGGTTGGGGTCCAAGGGGTTGGGCCCCTGGACTGAGGTTGGGCCCAAAGGAGTGGGCCCCTGGAGCTACACTTGGGGCCTCCAGGGGTTTGGCCCCTGGTGCCGGGGTTGGGGTCCCCAGGTATTGGGCCCCTGGAGCTCCGGTTGAAGCCTCCAGGGGTTGGGGTTCCTGACGCTGGGGTTGGGGCCAACAGGTTTGGGCCCCTGGAGCTCGGATTGGGGCCCCAGGGGTTGGGCCCCTGGAGCTAGGTTGTGGGTCCCAGAGATTGCTCTACTGGAGCTGGCTTGAGGGCCCCAGGGTTTCGGGCCCTGGAGTTGGAGTTGGGCCCAAGGTTTGGGCCCCTGGAGGTACAGTTGGGGCCTCCAAGGGTGGGCCCATGGAGCTACGGTTGGACCCTCAGGGGTTCGGACCCGGAGGTACGGTTGGGATCCCAGGTTTTGGTCCCCTAGAGATAAGGTTCGTGCCCCCAGGGGTTGGGCCCGTGGAGCTGAGGTTGTGGTTTCCAGGGGTTGGGCCCCTGGAGTACGGTGGGGCCCCCAGGGTTTGGGCCCCTGGAGCTGGAGTTTCGGCCCCCAGGGGTTGGCCCCTGGAGCTTCAGTTTGGGCCCCCAGGGTTGGGGCCTTGGAGCTCGGGTTGCGGCTCACAGGGGTTGGTCCACTGGAGCTGGGGTTGAGGGTCCTAGGGTTTGGGCCCCTGGAGTTGCGGTTTGGTCCCCAGGGGTTGGGCCCCTGGAGCTACGTTTTGGGCCCAGGGGTTGGGCCCCGGGAGCTGGGGTTGGAGCCCCAAGGGTTTGGGTCCCTCGAGGAAAGTTTGGGGATCCCTGGGTCTCGTCCCCTGGAGATGGGTGTTGTGGGTCCCAGGGATTGGGCTCCTGGAGCTGGGGTTCGGGACCCCAGGGGTTGGGCCCCTTAAGCTACGGATGGCGTCCCCAGGGGTTGGGCCCCTGGAGCTGCGGTTGGGTCCCTTAGGAGTTGGGCCCTTGGAGCTGGGGTTTGGGCCCCAAGCTGTTGGGCCCCTGGAGCTGCGGTTGAGTGCCCCAGGGGTTCGGCCCCGGGGACCTGGTTATGGGGGCCCCCAGGAGTTGGGCACCTGGAGCTACACTTGGGGGACCACAGGGGTTGGGCTCCTAGAGCTGGGGATCGGGCCCCCTGGGGTTGGGGCCCTGGAGCTGGGGTTTAGGGCCCCAGGGGATGGGCCTCTATACCTGGGGTTGAGGGTCCCAGGGTTGGGCCCCTGGAACTGAGGTTGGGGCCCCCAGGGTTTGGGGCCTGGAGGTGGGGTGGGTGCCCTCAGCGGTTGGGCCCCTGTAGCTACGGTTCGGGCACCAAAGGGTTGGGCCCTGGAGCTGGGGTTGGGGCCACCAGGGGATGTTCTTCCCTGGAGCTACGGTACGGGACCCGAGGGTTGGGCCCAGGAGCTAGGACTGGGGCCCCCCAGGGGTTGGGGCCCTGGAGCGGAGGTTAAGGGACCCAGGGGTTGTTGGGCCCTGGACCTCGGGTTGGGGCCCCCAGGAGTTGGGCCCCTGGAGCTAAAGTTTGGGACCCAGGGGTTGGGCCCCTGGAGCTGGGGTTGAGGTTGGGGCCCCCAGGGGTTGGGCCCCTGGAGCTGGGGTCAGGGTCCTAGAGGATGGGCCACTGTAACTGCGGTTGAGGGGCCCGGGGGGTGGGCCCCTGGAACTGGGGTGGGGCCCCAAGGGGTTGGGCCCCTGGAGTTGTGGTTGGAGCCCCTAGGGGTTGTTCCCCTGGAGCTACGTTTGGGGTCCCCAGGGGTGGGCCCTGGATTGGGGTTGAGGTCACCAGTGGTTGGGACCCTGGAGCTGAGGTTGGGGCCCCCAGGGATGGGCCCCTGGAGCTGGGATGGGAGCCCTCAGGGACTGGACCCCTGGAGCTACGGTTGGGGTACCCAGGAGTTTGGCCCCTGGAGGTACATTTGGGGCCCCCAGGAGTTGCGCCACTGGAGTTGGGGTTGTGGATCCCAGGGGTTGCACCCATGAAGCTGGGGTTGAAGACCCCAGGGTTTGGTCCCCGAGAGTTGGGGTTTGGGCCCCAAGGGGTTGGGTCCCTGCAGCTACGTTTGGGGCCCTCAGGTTTTGGGCTCTTGGAGCTGGGGTTAGGGCCGCAAGGGCTTGGGCCCCTGGTGCTACGGTTGGAGCCCCCAGGGGTTGGGCCCTGGAGGTACGGTTGGGGACCCCAGGGTTTGGTCCCTGGAGATGGGGTAGTGGGTCCAGGGGTTGGGCCCCTGGAGCTACGGTTGGCGTCCCTAGGGGCTGGGTCCCTGGAACAGGGGTTGGGGCCCCAAGGAGTTGGGCCCTTGGAGCTACACTTGGGGACCCCACGTTTTGGGCCCCTGGAGCTGGGATTGGGGCCCCCAGGGGTTGGGGCCCTGGACCTGCGGTTGAGGGCCCCAGGGGATGGGCCTCTGTAGCTGGGGTTTAGGGCCCAGGGTTGGGCTCCTGGAGCTGAGGTTGGGGCCCCCAGGGGCTGGGACCAGGAGGCTGGGGTGAGGGCGGCAGCCGGGGTTGGCCCCTGGACCTGGTGTGTAACACCAGGGGTTGGGCCCCTGGAGCTACAGTTGGGGCCCCAGAGGTTGGGCCGTTGGAGTTGGGTTTGAGGGCCCCAGAGGTTCAGCCCCTGGAGCTATGTTGAGGCCTCCAGCGGTGGGCCCCTGGAGCTGGGGTTGGGTCTCCCTCGGGTTGGGCCCCTGGAGCGACGGTTGAGGCTCCCAGGGGTGGGTCCCTGTAGCTGGGGTTGAGGGCCGCAGGGATTGGGCAACTGTACCTGGAGTTGGGCCCCTAGGGGTTGGGCCCCTGGAGCTGAGGTGGGGGCCCCAGGGTTTGGGCAATGGAGCTCGGATTTGGGCCCCCAGGGGTTGGGCCCCTGAAGCTGGGGTTGAGTGCGCCAGGGGTTGGGCCCCTGGAGCTACAGTTGGAGCCAAAAAGGTTGGGCCCCTGGAGCTATAGTTTGGGTCCCCAGGGATTGCCCTGGAGCTGGGGTTGGGGGTCCTAGGGACCGGGCCCCTGGAGCTGGGGTTGGGGCCCCAAGGGGTTGGGCCCCTGGAGCTACGTTTGAGGACCCCAGGGTTTGGGCCCCTGAAGCTGGGGTGTGGCCCCAGGGGTTGGGCTGGGGATTACGGTTGGGACCTAAGGTGTTGGGCCCTCGAGCTGGGTTTGGGGTCCCCAGCATTTGGGCCCTGGAGACAGGGTTCAGTGCCCCAGGGGTTGTGCCCCTGGACCTGGGGTTGGGACCCCCAGGAGTTATGCCCCTGGAGCTACACTTGGGGACCCCAGGGGTTGGGCCCCTGGAGCTTGGGCTGAGGCCCCCAGGGGTTGGGGTCCTGGAGCTAAACTTTGGGACCCCAGGGGTTGGGCCCCTGGAGCTGGGGTTGGGGTTGGGGCCTCCAGGGGTTGGGCCCTGGAGGCTGGGGGGGTTCAGGGTCCTAGGGGATGGGCCACTGCAGCTGCGGTTGAGGGCCCCAGGGGTTGGGCCCCTGGAACTGGGGTTGGGGCCCCAAGGGGTTGGGCCCCTGGAGTTGTGGTTGGAGCCCCTAGGGGTTGTTCCCCTGGAACCTACGTTTGGGGGTCCCCAGGGGGTGGGCCCCTGGATCTGGGGTTGGGGCCCCCAGGGGTTGTGACCCTGGATCTGGGATTGGGGTCTCTGGGGTTGGGCCCCTGGAGCTGGGTTTCAGGGCCCAGGGGTTGGGTCCCTCGAGCTATAGTTGGAGCCCCCAGGGGTTGGGACCCTGGAATGGGATTGGGGTCTCTGGGGTTGGGCGCCTGGAGCTGGGTTTGAGGGGCCCCAGGGGTTGGGCCCCTGGAGCTAGGGTGGGGGCCCCCAGAGGTTGTGCCCCTGAAGTTACGGTTGAGGCCCCCAGGGGTTGGGCCCGTGGAGCTTGGGTTGTGGCTCATGGGTTGGACCCCTGGAGCTACGGTTGGGACCCCAGGGGTTGGGACCCTGGAGCTGAGGTTGGGGCCCCCAGGGTTGGGCCCTGGAGCTCGGATTCGGGCCCCCAGGGGTTCGACCCCTGGAAATAGGGTTGTGGGTCCCAGGGGATGCTCTCCTGGAGCTGGCTTTGAGGGCCCCAGGGTTTCGGCCCCTGTAGTTGGGGTTGGGGCCCCAAGGGGTTGGGCCCCTGGAGCTACAGTTGGGGCCAAAAAGTGTTGGGCCCCTGGAGCTATAGTTGGGGTCCCCAGGGATTGGCGCCCTGGAGCTGGGGTTGAGGGTCCTAGGGGCCGGGTCCCAGGAGCTGGGGTTGGGGTTGGGGCCCTGGAGCTGGGGTTGAGGGCCCCAGGGGATGGGCCCCTGTAGCTGGGTTTAGGGCCCCAGGGGTTGGGCTCGTGGAGCTGAGGTTTGGGCAGCCAGGGGTTGGGACCCAGGAGCTGGGGTTGAGGGCAGCAGGGGTTGGGCCCCTGGACCTGGTGTTGCGACCCTAGGAGTTGGGCCTCTGGAGCTTCAGTTGGGGCCCCTAGGGGTTAGGCCTTGGAGCTGTGGTTGGGGCCCCCAGAGGTTGGGCCCTTGGAGCTGGGTTTGAGGGCCACAGGGGTTCAGCCCCTGGAGCAATGTTTGGGGCCCCCAGCGGTTGGGCCCCTGGAGCTGGGGTTGGTCTCCCTGGGGTTGGGCCCCTGGAGCGACGGTCGAGGCTCCCAGGGGTTGGGCCCCTGTAGCTGGGGTTGAGGGCTGCAGGATTGGGCAACTGTAGCTGGAGTTGGGGCCCCTGAGGGTTGGGCCCCTAGAGCTGAGGTTGGGGCCCCCAGGGTTTGGGCCCCTGGAGCTCGGATTCGGGCCCCCAGGGGTTGGGCCCTGGAAATAGGGTTGGGGTCCCAGGGAATGCTCTCCTGGAGCTGGCTTTGAGGGCCCCAGGGTTTCGGCCCCTGTAGTTGGGTTGGGGCCCCAAGGGGTTGGGCCCCTGGAGCTACAGTTGGGGCCAAAAAGTGTTGGGCCCTGAGCTATAGTTGGGGTCCCCAGGGATTGGCGCCCTGGAGCTGGGGTTGAGGGTCCTAGGGGCCGGGCCAGGAGCTGGGTTGGGGTTGGGGCCCTGGAGCTGGGGTTGAGGGCCCCAGGGGAGCGGGGCCCCTGTAGCTGGGGTTTAGGGCCCCAGGGGTTGGCTCGTGGAGCTGAGGTTTGGGCAGCCAGGGTTGGGACCAGGAGCTGGGGTGAGGGCCGCAGGGGTTGGGCCCCTGGACCTAGTGTTGCGACCCTAGGAGTTGGGCCTCTGGAGCTTCAGTTGGGGCCCCTAGGGGTTAGGCCCTTGGAGCTGTGGTTTGGGCCCCCAGAGGTTGGGCCCTTGGAGCTGGGTTTGAGGGCCCCAGGGGTTCAGCCCCTGGAACTATGTTTGGGGCCCCCAGCGGTTGGGCCCCTAGAGCTTGGGTTGGGTCCTCCCTGGTTTGGGCCCCTGGCGCGACGGTTGAGGCTCCCAGGGATTGGGGCCCTGTAGCTGGGGTTGAGGGCCGCAGGGATTGGGCAACTGTCGCTGGAGTTGGGGCCCCTAGGGGTTGGGCCCTGGAGCTGAGGTTGGGGCCCCAGGGTTTTGGCCCCTGGAGCTTGGATCGGGGCCCGCAGCGGCTGGGGCCCTGGAGCTGGGGTTGCGGGCCCCAGGGAATGGGCCCCTGTAGCTGGGGTTTAGGGCCCCAGGGATTGGGCTCTGGAGCTGAGGTTGGGGCCCCCAGGGTTGAGACCCAGGAGCTGGTGTTGGGGCCCACAGGAGTTGGGCCCCTGGAGCTATGGTTCGGGCCCCCAAGATTGGGCCCCTGGAGCTGGTGTTGGGGCCCCCAGGGGTTGGGCCCCTGGAAATAGGGTTGTGGGTCCCAGGGGTGCTCTCCTGGAGCTGGCTTTGATGGCCCCAGGGTTTCGGCCCTGTAGTTGGGGTTGGGCGCCCAAGGTATTCGGCCCCTGGAGCTACAGAAGGGGCCAAAAAGTGTTGGCCCCTGGAGCTATAGTTGGGGTCCCCAGGTATTGGCGCCCTGGAGCTGGGGTTGAGGGTCCAAGGGGCCGGGCCTGTGAAGCTGGGGTTGGGGCCCCCAGGGGTTGGGGCCCTGGAGCTGGGGTTGGGGGCCCCAGGGGTTGGGACCCTGGAGCTGGTGTTGGGGCCAAAGGGGTTGGGCCCCTGGAGCTATGGGTCGGGCCCCAGGGGTTGGGCCCCTGGAGCTGGTGTTGGGGCCCCCAGGTGTTGGGCCCATGGAGCTATGGTTCGGGCCCCCAGGTTGGGCCCCTGGAGCTGGTGTTGGGGTCCCCAGAGGTTGGGCCCTTGGAGCTACAGTTGGGGCCCCTAGGGGTTAGGCCCTTGGAGCTGTGGTTGGGACCCCCAGAGGTTGGGCCCTGGAGCTGGGTTTGAGGGCCACAGGGGTTCAGCCCCTGGAGCTATGTTTGGGGACCCCAGCGGTTGAGCCCTGGAGCTGGGGTTGGGTCTCCCTGGGGTTGGGACCCTGGAGCGACGGTTGAGGCTCCAGGGGTTTGGGGGCCTGGAGCTGGGGTTGAGGGCCCACAGGGGATGGGCCCCTTTAGCTGGGGTTTAGGGCCCCAGGGGTTGGGCTCCTGGAGCTGAGGTTTGGGCAGCCAGGGTGGAAACTTGGAGCTGGGGTTGAGGGCCGCAGGGGTTGGGCCCCTGGACCTGGTGTTGCGACCCCCGGGCTTGGGCCCTGGAGCTACAGTTGGGGCCCCAAGGGGTTAGGGCCCTTGGAGCTGTGGTTGGGGCCTCCAGAGGTTGGGCCCTTGGAGCTGGGTTTGAAGGCCAGGGGTTCAGCCCCTGGAACTATGTTTGGGGGCCCCAGCGGTTGGGCCCCTGTAGCTGGGGTTGGGTCTCCTGGGGTTGGGCCCCTGGAGCGACGGTTGAGGCTCCCAGGGATTGGGTCCCTGTAGCTGGGGTGAGGGCCGCAGGGATTGGGCAACTGTCGCTGGAGTTGGGGCCCCTAGGGGTTGGGCCCCTGGAGCTGAGGTTGGGGCCCCCAGGGTTTGGGCCTCTGGAGCTCGGATTGGGGCCCCCAGGGGCTGGGCTCCTGGAGGGGGTGCGGCCCCCCAGGGGTTGGGGCCTGGAGCTGGGAATGAGGGCCCCAGGGGATGGGCCCCTGTAGCTCGGGTTGAGGGCCCCAGGGCTTGGGCCCCTGGAGGTGGGGTTGATGCCCTCAGCGCTTGGGCTCCTGAAGCTACAGTTTGGGCCCCAAGGGTTTGGGCCCCTGGAGCTGGGGTTGCGGCTCCCAGGTGTTGATCCCCTGGAGCTCGGGTTGAGGGCCCTAGGGTTTCAGCCCCTGGAGTTGGGGTTGGGGCCCCAAGGGGTTGGGCCCCTGGAGCTACAGTTGGGGCCCCCAAGAGTTGGGCCCCTGGAGCGGGGTTGGGGCCCACAGGGGTTGAGCCCCTGGAGCTACGGTTCGGGACCCCAGGGATTAGGCCCCTGGAGCTGTGGTTAGGGTCCCCCAGGTGTTGGGTCCCTAGAGATATAGTTGGGGTCCCCAGGGGTTGGGGCTCTGTAGCTGGGCTTGAGGGCCCAGGGGTTGGGCCCCTGGAGCTAGGGTTGTGGGTCCCAGGGATTGCTCTATGGAGCTGGCTTTGAGGGCCCAGGGTTTCGGCCCCTGCAGTTGGAGTTTGGGCCCCAAGGGGTTGGGCCCCTGGAGCTACGTTTCGGGCTCCCAAGGATTGGGCCCCTGGAGCTGGAGTTATGGCCCCAGGGGTTGGGCCCCTGGAGGTACGGATGGGGACCCCAGGCTTTCGTCCCCTGAGATAGGTAGTGGGTCCCAGGGGTTGGGTCTCTGGAGCTGGAGTTCGGGCCTCTAGGGGTTGGGCCCCTGGTGCTAGTGTTGGCGTCCCCAGGGGTTGGGCCCCTGGAGCTGGGGTTGGGCCCCCAAGGGTTGGGCCCCTGGGCTATAGTATGGGCACCCAGGGTTTGGGCCCCTGGAGCTGGGGTTGAAGCTCCAGGGGCCAAAACAGGTCCAAGGGGCCAACCCCTGGAGCTCGGGTTGAGGGCCCTGGGGTTTGGGCCCCTGGAGCTACGTTTAGGCCCCCAGGGTTTGGGCCCTGGAGATGGGGTAGGGGAGCCACCTGTTGGGCCCTGGAGCTGGGGTTGAGTGCCCCAGGGTTGGGCCCCTGGACCTGGTTTGGGGCCCACAGAAGTTGGGCCCCTGGAGCTACACTTGGGGACCCAGGGGTTGGGTCCCTGGAGCTGGGGTTGGGGCCCCCAGGGGTTGGGGCCCTGGAGTTGGCGTTGAGGGCCCCAGGGGATGGGCTCCTGTAGCTGGGGTTTAGGGTCCCAGGGTTGGGCCCCTGGAACTGGGGTTGGTGCCCTGAGCGGTTGGGCCCCTCGAGGTGGGGTTGGTGCCCTCAGCGGTTGGTCCCTGGAGCTACGGTTGTGGCTCCCAGCTGTTTGGCCAGGAGCTGGGGTTAGGGCCCCCAGTGGTTGTTCCCCTGTAGCTGGGGTTTAGAGTCCCAGGGGTTGGCTCCTTGGAGCTGAGGTTGGGGCCCCCAGGAGTTGGGCCCCTGGAGCTGGGGTTGTGGGTCTCAGGGTTGCTTCCCTGGAGGTGGGTTTCAGGGCCGCAGGGTTTGGGTAACTGGAGTTTTCGGGTGAGGGACTCAAGGGGTTAGGACCCTGGAGCTACGGTTGGGACCCCCAGGGGTTGAGCCCCTGGAGCTACGGTTGGAATTTCCATTGGGTGGGCCCCTGGAGCTGGGGTGGTCCCCTGGAGCTACAGTTTGGGCCCCCAGGAGTTGGCCCCTGGATCTGGGGTGCGGCTTCCAGGGGTTGGTCCCCCTGGAGGTGGGGTTGAGAGCCATAGGGTTTGGGCCCCTGGAGTTCGGGTTCGGGCCCCAAGGGGTTGGGCCCATGGACCTACGTTTGGGGCCCCCAGGGTTTGGTCTCCTGTAGCTAGGGTTCTTGAACCCAGTTGTTGGGGCCCTGAATCTGGGGTTGAGGGCCCCAGGGGTGTGCCAATGGACCTGGGGTTCGGAACCACAGGAGTTGGGCACCTGGAGATACACTTGGGCCCCCAGGGGTTGAGCCCCTGGAGTTGGGGTTGGGGTCCCCAGGGGTTTGGGCCCCTGGAGCTACGGTTGAGGCCCCCAGGGGTTGGGTTCCTGGCGCTGGTGGTGGGGCCCCAAGGTTTTGGGCCCCTGGAGCTCGGATTCGGCCCCCAAGGGTTGCTCTCCCTGGAGCTGGCTATGAGGGCCCCAGGGTTCGGGCCCCTGGAGTTGGGGTTGGGGCCCCAAGGGGTTGGGCCCCTGGAGCTACAGTTCGGGCCCCGAAGGGTTGGGCCCCTGGAGCTGGGGTTGGGGCCCACAAGGGTTGAGCCCTGGAGCTACGGTTGGGGACCCCAGGATTGGGCCCCTGGAGCTGTGGTTAGGGTCCCCCACGTGTTGGGCCCCTGGAGCTACAGTTGGGGTCCCAGGGGTTGGGCCCCTGGAGCTGAGGTTGAGGGCCCCAGGGGATGGGCCCCTGGAGCTAAGGTCGGGGCCCCAAGGGGTTGGGCCCCTGGAGATGGGGTTGTAGCCCGAGGGGTTGAGCCCCAGGAGCTAAGGTTGGGACCCCTAGGTGTTGCGGCCCCTGGAGCTGGGGTTGGAGCCCCCAGCTGTGGGAGCCTAGAGCTGGGTTTGACTGCCCCAGGGGTTGGCCCCCTGGACCTGCTGTTGGGGCCCCCAGGAGTTGGGCCCCTGGAGCTACACTTGGGGACCCCAGGGATGGGGCCCCTGGAGCTGGGGTGAGGCCCCCAGGGGTTGCGACCCTGGAGCTGGGGTTGAGGGCCACAGGGGATGGGCCTCTGTAGCTGGGGTTGAGGGCCAAGGGTGGGCCCCTGGAACTGGTTTGGGGTCCCCAGGGGTTGGGCCCTGGAGCTAGGGTTTTGGGTCCAGGGGTGCTCCCTTAGAACTGTGGTTGAGGGCTCCAGGATTTGGCCCCTGGATTTGGGGTTGGGGTCCCAAGTTGTTGGCCCCGAGCTAAAGTTGGGTCTCCCAAGGTTTGGTTCCTGGAGGTGAGTTTGAGGGCCGCAGGGGTTGGGCCCCTGGAGCTGGGGTTGCGGCTTCCAGGGGTTGGTCCCCTGGAGGGGGGTGAGGGCCATAGGGTTTGGGCCCCTGGAGTTGGGGTTCGGGTCCCAAGGGGTTGGGCCCATGGAGCTACGTTTGGGGCCCCCAGGGTTTGGCCCCTGTAGCTGCGGTTCTTGCCCCAGTTGTTGGGCCCCTGGATCTGGGGTTTAGGGCCCCAGGGGTTGTTGCCAATGGACCTGGGGTTCGGGACCCCAGGAGTTGAGCACCTGGAGCTACACTTGGGGCCCTCAGGGGTTGGGCACCTGGAGTTGGGGTTGGGGGTCCCCAGGGGTTGGGCCCCTGGAGCTACGGTTGAGGCCCCCAGGGGTTGGGTTCCTGGCGGTGGTGGTGGGGCCCAAAGTTTTGGGCCCCTGGTGCTCGGATGGGGACCCCAGGGGTTGAGCCCCTGGAGCTCGGCTTTGGATCCCAGGGGTTGCTCTTCTGGAGCTGGCTTTGAGGGCCCCCAGGGTTTCGGCCCCCCTGGAGTTGGGGTTGGGGCACCAAGGGGTTGGGCCCCTGGAGCTACAGTTGGGGCCCCGAAGGGATGGGCCCCTGGAGCTGCGGTTGGGGCACACAGGGGTTGAGCCCTGGAGCTACGGTTCGGAACCCCAGGGATTTGGCCCCTGGAGCTGTGGTTAGGGTCCCCCAGGTGTTGGGCCCCTGGAGATATAGTTGGGGTCCCCCGGGGGTTGGGGCCCTGTAGCTGGGGTTGAGGGCCCCAGGGGTTGGGTCCGTGGAGCTGGGGTTGTGGCCCCCAGGGGGTTGAGCCCCAGGAGCTGCGGTTTCGGACCCTAGGTGTTGGGCCCTGGAGCTGGGGTTGGAGCCCCCAGCTGTTGGGAGCCTAGAGCTGGGGATGAGGCCCAGGGGTTGGGCCCCTGGACCTGCTGTTGGGGCCCCCAGGAGTTGGGCCCTATAGCTACACTTGGGGACCCAGGGGTGGGACCCCTGAGCTGGGGTTGGGGCCCCAAGGGTTGCGGCCCTGGAATTGGGGTTAAGGGCCACAGGAGATGGGCCCCTGTAGCTGGGGTGAGGGCCCCAGGGGTTCGGCCCCGGAACTGGGGCTGGGGCCCCCAGGGGTTGGGCCCCTGGAGCTGGGGTTGTGGGTCCCAGGAGTTGCTCCCTAGAGCTGTGGTTTGAGGGCCCCAGGGTTTGGGCCCCTGGAGTTGGGGTTGGGGTCCCAAGGGGTTGGCCATTGGAGATAAAGTTGGGTCCCCTAGGGGTTGGGTCCCTGGAGCTGGGGTTGTTGCCCCCAGGGGTTGGTCCCCTGGAGCTCCGGTTGGGGCCCCAGGGGTTGGGCCCTTGCGCTACGGTTGGGGACCCTAGGGTTTGGGCCCCTGGAATTAGGGTTGAGGGTCCCAGGTTCTGAGCCCCTGGAGCTGGGATTCGGGCCCCCAGGTGTTGGGCCCCTGAAGCTAAGGTTGGTTCCCAGGGGTTGGGCCCTTGGAGCTACAAGTTTTGGCCCCAGGGTTTGGGCCCCTGGAGCTGGGGTTGCGGATCACAGGGGTTGGTCCGCTGGAGCTGGGGTTGAGGGCCCTAGGGTTTGGCTCCTGGCGCTGGGTTGGGCCCCAAGGGATTGGGCCCTTGAGCTACGTTTGGGGACCCCAGGGGTTGGGCCCTTGGAGCTACAAGTTTGGGCCCACAGGGGTTGCGGCTCCCAGGGCTTGGTCCCCTGGAGCTGAGGTTGAGGGCCCTAGGGTTTTGGCCCTGGTTGGTTGTTGGGCCCCAAGGGGCTGGGCCCCTGGAGCTACGTTTCGGGCCCCTAGGGGTTGGGCGCTGCCGAGCTACGGTGGGGGCCCCCAGGGGTTGGGCCCTTGGAGCTCGGGCTGGGGTTCCCAGCTGTTGGCTTTCTGGAGCTGGGTTGAGGGCCCCAGGGGTTGGGACCCCTGGACCTGAGGTTGGGGCCCCCTGGAGTTGGGACCCTGGAGCTACACTTGGGGTCCGCATGGGTTGGGCCCCCGGAGCTGGGGTTGTGTCCCCCAGGCGTTGGGCCCCTGGAGCTAAGGTTGAGGACCCCAGGGGTTGGGTTACTGGAGCTGGGGTTGGGGCCCAGGTCTTGGGCCCCTGGAGCTGGGTTGGGGCCCCCAGGAGTTGGGATCCTGGAGCTGGGGTGTTGGTCCCAGGGGTTGCTCCCCTGAGCTGGGGTGGGACCCCGAGGAGTTGGGCCCTTGGAGCTACAGTTTGGACCCCCAGGTGTTGTCCCCCTGGAGCTGGGGTTGCGGCTCCCAGGGGTGGTCCCCTGCAGCTGGGGTTGAAGGCCCTAGGGTTTGGGCCCTTGGAGTTGCGGTTGAGGCCCCAAGGGGTTGGGCCCCTGGAGCTACGTTTGCGGTACAGGGGTTGGGCCCCTGGAGCTGGAGTTGTGGCCCATAGGGGTTCGGCCCTTGGAGGTACGGTGGGGCCCCCAGGAGGGGTTCGGCCCCTGGAGCTGGGGTTGGGCCCGCAGCCGTTGGGACCCTGGAGCTGGGGTTGAGGGCCCCAGGGTTTTGGGCCCCTGTAGCTGGGGTTGGGGCCTTCAGGGGTTGGGCCCCAGGACCTGGGGGTGGGCCCCCAGGAGTTGGGTCCCTGGAGCTACACTTGGGGCCCCCAGGGGTTGGGCCCCTGGAGCTGGGGTTGCGGCTTCCAGGGGTTGGTACCCTGGAGGGGGGTTGAGGGCCCTAGGGTTGGGCCTCTGGAGTTAGGGTTCGGGCCCCAAGGGTTTGAGCCCCTGTAGCTTGGGTTCGGGCCACCAGCTGTTGGGACAATGGATCTGGGGTTCAGGGCCCCAGGGGTGGGCCCCTGGACCTGGGGTTGGGGCCCCCAGGGGTTGGGCCCCTGGAGCTGGGGTTGGTGTCCCCAAGGGTTGGGCCCCTGGAGCTAAAGTTGGGTCCCCTAGGGGTTTGGTCCCTGGAGCTGGGGTTGTAGCCCCCAGGGGTTGGTCCCCTGGAGCTACGGTTGGGGCCCCCAGGGGTGGACCCATGGCGCTACGGTTTAGGACCCCAGGTTTGGTCCTCTGGAGCTGGGGTTGAGGGCCCTAGGGGTTTTGGCCCCTGACGTTGGGGTTTGTTCCCAAGGGGATGGGACCCTGGAGCTACGTTTGGGGCCCCTAGGGGTTGGGCCGCTGGAACTACGGTTGGGGCCCCCAGGGGTGGGCCCTTGGAGTTCGGGCTGGGGCCCCCAGCTGTTGGCTCCCTGGAGCTGGGGTTGTGGGCCCCAGGGGTTGGGACCCCTGGACCTGTGGTTAGGTCCCCCAGGAGTTGGACCCTGGAGCTACATTTGGGGTCCGCATGCGTTGGGCCCCTGTAGCAGTGGTGGGTCCCCCAGGGGTTGGGCCCCTGGAGCTAAGGTTGAGACCACCAGGGGTTGGTCCCCTGGAGCTGGAGTTTGAGGGCCCTAGGTTTAGGCCCCTGGAGCTATGGTTGGGGCCCCCAGGGGTTGGGCCCCTGGAGCTGGGGTTGGGGCCCCCAGGGGTGGGAACCCTGGAGCTACGGTTGGGACCTCCAGGAGTTGGGCCCCTGGAGCTGGGGTTGTGGGTCCCATGGGCTGCTCGCCTGCAGCTGGGGTGAGGGCCCGACGGTTTGGCCCCTGGAGCTACAGTTTTGTGCCCCAGGGGTTGGGCCCCTGGAGCTGGGGTTGCGGCTCCCAGGGGTTAGTCCCCTGGAGCTCGGGTTTAGGGCCCGGGTTTGGGACCCTGGTGTTGGGTTGGGGCCCCAAGGGGTTGGTCCCCTGGAGCTACTTTTGGGACCCCCAGGGGTTGGGCCCCGGAGCTTGGGTTGTTGCCCTCAGGGGTTGGGCCCCTGGAGCTACGGTTGGGGCCCCCAGGGGTTGGGGCCCTGGAACTGGGTTGAGGCCCCAGGGGTGGGCACCTGGAGCTGGGGTGAGGCCCCCAGGGTTTGCCCCTGGATCTACGGTTGAGGCCCCCAGGGGTGTGTGTTCCTACAGCTGGGGTTGGGGCCTCTAGGGTTTGGGCCCCTGGAGCTGGGTTGGGGCACCCAGTGGTTGGGCAGCTGGAGCTGCGGTTGGGGCTACCAGGAGTTGGGCCTCTGAAGCTGGGGTTGTGGGTCCAGGTTGTTGCTCCCCTGATGCTGGGGTTGAGAGACCTAGAGTTTGGGCCTGCCTGGAGCTCGGATGGGGCCCCCAGGGTTTGGGCCCCTGGAGCTAGGGTTGGGGGTCCCAGGGGTTGCTCTACTGGAGCTGGCTTTGAGGGCCCCCAGGGTTTCGGCCCCTATAAGTTGGGGGTTGGGGCCCAAGGGGTTGGGCCCTGGAGAGCTACAGTTGGGGCCCCCAAGGGTTAGTCCCCTGGAGCTATAGTTGGGGTCCCCAGGGGTTGGCGCCCTGGAGCTGTTGTTGAGGGCCCTGGGGTTGTGCCCCTGGAGCTGGGGTTGGGGCCCCCAAGGAGTTGGGCCCCTGGAGCTACGTTTGAGGCCCCCAGGGTTGGGCCCCTGGAGCTGGAATGTTGCCCCCAGGGTTGGGGCCCGTGGATCTACGGTTGGGACTCCTAGGTGTTGGGCCCCTGGAGCTGGGCTTGGGGTCCCCAGCTGTTGGGCCCCTCGAGGTGGTGTTGAGTGCCCCAGGGGATGGGCCCCTGTAGCTGGGGTTGAAGACCCCAGGGGTTGGTCCCTGGAGCTGGGGTTGGGCCCGCAGCCGTTGGGACCCTGGAGCTGGGGTTGAGGGACCCAAGGTTTGGTTCCCTGTAGCTGGGGTTGGGGCCTTCAGGGTTGGGCCCCAGGACCTGGGGTTGGGGCCCCCAGGAGTTGGGTCCCTGGAGCTACACTTGGGGCCCCCAGGGGTTGGTCCCCTGGAGCTGGGGTTGGCGTCCCCAGGGGTTGGGCCCCTGGAGCTACGGTTGAGGCCCCCAGGGGTTGGGTTCCTGGCGCTTGGGTTCGGACCCCCAGAGGTGGGGCAACTGGAGCTCGATTGAGGCCCCCAGGAGTTGGGCCCAATAGTTAGGGTTGTGGGTCCCAGGGGTTTTCTACTGGAGCTCGCTTTGAGGGCCCCAGCGTTTCGGCCCCTGGAGTTGGGGTTGGGGCCCCAAGGGGTTGGGCCCCTGGAGCTATAGTTGGGGCCACGAAGGGTTGGGCCCTGGAGCTGGATTATGGCCCCCAGGGGTGGGCCCCTGGAGCTACGGTTGGAGCCCAGGGGTTGGTCCCCTGGAGGTACGGTTGGGGATCCCAGGGTTTGGTCCCTGTAGATGGGGTTCGGGCCACCAGAGGTTGGGCCCTGGAGCTGGGGTTGTGGCCCCGGGGCTGGGGCCTGGAGGTACAGTTGGGGCCCCAGGGGTGGGCCCCTGGAGCTTGGATTGTTGGCCCTAGGGTGTGGGTCCCCTGGAGCGACAGTTGGGGCCCCCAGGGCTTGGGCTCCTGAAGCTGGGGTTGAGGGTCGACAGGGGTTTTGCCCCCTGGAGCTACGGTTGATGCCCCCCAGGAGTTTGGTTCCTAGAGCTTGGGTTGGGCCCCTAGGTTTTGGGCCCCTGGAGCTGGGGTTGGGGCGCCCAGGGGTTGGACAGCTGAGCTGGGGTTTCGGGCAGCCAGGGGTTGGGCCCCTGGAGCTACGGTTGGCGTCTCCAGGGGTTGGGCCCCTGGAGTGAGGTTTGGGCGCCCAGGGTTGGCCCCCTGCAGCTACAGTTTGGGCCCCGAGGGGTTGGGCCTCTGTAACTGGGGTTGTGGGTCCCAGGGTTACACCCCTGGAGCTGGGGTTGAGGTCCCCAGGGTTTGGGCCCCTGGAGTTGCGGTTGGGGCCCCAAGGTGTGGGCCCCTGCAGCTACGTTTGGGGCCCCCAGGTGTTGGGCCCCTGGAGCTGGGGTTGTGGCCCCTAGGGTTTGGGTCCCTGGAGCTACGGTTGAGGCCCCAAGATCTTGGTCCCATGCAGCTACGGTTGGGGACCACAGGGTTTTGGCCCCTGGAGCTGGGGTTGTGGCTCCCATGGGTTGCACCCTTGGAGCTGTGGTTGAGGGCCCCAGGGTTTGGGCGCCTTGGAGTTGGGGTGGGGCCCCAAGGGGTTGGGCCCCTGCAGCTACGTTTCGGGCCCCCATGGGTTGGGCCTCTGAAGCTGCGGTTGTGGCCCTCAGAGGTTGGGTCCCTGGAGCTACGGTTGGGGCCCCCAGATATGGGGCCCCTGGAGCTTACTGGTTGGGGACCGCAGGGTTTTGGGCCCTTGGAGCTGGGGTTGAGGGTAACAGGGGTTGGTCCCCTGTAGCTGGGTTTGGGCCCCCAGGGGTTGGGCCCCTGGAGCTGGGGTTCGGGCCCCCGGGGTTGGTCCCCTGGAGCTACGGTTGGGGCCCCCAGGGGTTGGTCCCCTGGAACTGGGACTGGGGCCCGCAATGTTTGGGCCCCTGGAGCTACGGTTGAGGGCCCCCAGGGGTTGGGTCTCTGGAGCCGGGGCTGGGGCTCCCAGGTTTTGGGCCCCTGGACCTAGGGTTGGAGCCCCCAGGGGTTGGGCAGTTGGAGCAACGGTTTGGGATCCCAGGAGTTGGGCCTCTGGTGCTGGGGTTGTGGGTCCCAGGGGTTGCTCCCCTGGAACTGGGGTTGAGGGCCCCAGGGTTTGGGCCCCTGGACCTGGGGTTGGAGCCCCCCATGGTTTGGACTCCTTTAGCTGAGGTTGAGGGCCCGAAAGGTTGGGCCCCTGGAGCTGGTACTGGGGGTTCCAGAGGTTGGGCCCCTGGAGCTACTTTTCTGGTCCCCAGGAGCTGATCCCGTGGAGCTGGGGTTGTGGGTCCTAGAGGTTGCTCCGCTGGAGCTGGGGTTCAGGGCTCCATGGTTGGGTCCCTGGAGCTGGGGTTGGAGCCCCAATTGGTTGGGCCCCTGGAGCTACGTTTGGGGCCCTCACGGGTTGGGCCTCTGGAGCTGGGGTTGTGGTCCCCAGGGGTTGGGTCCCTGGAGCTACGGTTGGGGCCCCGCAGGGGTGGGGCCCAATGGAGCTACGGTTGGGGACCCCAGGATTTTGGCCCCTGGAGCTGGGGTTGAGGGTCAGAGGGGTTGGGCCCCTGGATGCTGGGGTTCTGGCCCCAAGGGGTAGGGCCCCTTGAGCCATGGTTGGGGTCCTCAGGGGTTCGGCCCCTATGATTTGAGGTTCGGGCCCCCAGGGGTTGGGCCTCCGGAGCTTGGGTTGAGGCTCCCAGGGGTTGGTCCACTGGAGCTGGGGTTGAGGGCTCTAGGGTTTGCGCCCCGGGAATTGGGGTTGGGGCCTCAAGAGGTTAGACGCCTGGAGCTGGGTTTATGGACTCCAGGGGTTAGGCCCTGGAGCTACGGTTGGAGCCCTCAGGGTTTGGGACCCTGGAGCTGGGGTTTGGGCCCCCAGCAGTTGGGTCCCTGGAGCTACACTTGGGTCCCTCAGGGGTTGGGACCCTGAAGCTGGGGTTGTGGGTGCCAGGGGTTTGCTCCCCTGGAGCTGGGCGGAGGGCCCCAGGGTTTGGGCCCCTGGAGCTGGGGTTGTAGCCTCCAGGGGTTTGGCCCCTGGAGCTGGGGTTGGGACCCTCAGGGTTTGTTCCCCTGGATCTACGGTTGGGGGTCCCCCAAGGGTTGGTCCCCTGGAACTGGGAGTGGGGCCCGCAGGGACTGGGCCCTGGAGCTACAGTCGAGGCCCCCAGGGGTTGGATCTCTGGAGCTGGGGCTGGAACTCCCAGGTTTTGGGCCCCTGGAGCCGGGGCTGGGGCCCCTAGGGGTTGGCCAGTTGGAGCTACGGTTGGGGCCCCAGGAGTTGGGCCCCTGGAGCTGGGGTTGTGGGTCTCAGGGGTTGCTCCCCTGGAGCTGGGGTTGAGGGTTCCAGGGTTTGGGCCCCTGGAGCTGGGGTTGAGACCTCCAGGGGTTGGACCCGTGGAGCTGGGGTTGGGGCCCCCAGGGGTTGGGCCCCTGGAGCTGGTGTTGGGCCCCCAGGGGTTGGGCCCCTGGAGCTGGTGTTCGGGCCCCCAGGGGTAGGGCCCCTGGAGCTGTGGTTCGGGCCCCCAGGGGTTGGGCCCCTGGAGCTGGTGTTGGGGCCCCCAGGGGTTGGGCCCCTGGAGCTATGGTTCGGGCCCCCAGGGGTTGGGCCCCTGGAGCTATGGTTCGGGCCCCCAGGGGTTGGGCCCCTGGAGCTATGGTTCGGGCGCTCAGGGGTTGGGGTCCCTGGAGCTATGGTTTCGGGCCCCCAGGGGTTGGGCCCCTGGAGCTGTGGTTCGGGCCCCAGGGGTTGGGCCCCTGGAGCTATGGTTCGGGCGCTCAGGGGTTGGGCCCCTGGAGCTATGGTTCGGGCCCCCAGGGGTTGGGCCCCTGGAGCTGGGGTTGTGGGTCTCAGGGGTTGCTCCCCTGGAGCTGGGGTTGAGGGTTCCAGGTTTTAGGCTACTGGAGCTGGGTTTGGGGCCGCAGGATTTTCGCCTCTGGAGCTACAGTTTGGGTCCCCAGGTGTTGGGCCCTGGAGCTGGGTTTCGGGCCTACAGGGGTTGGGTCCCTGGAGCTATGTTTGGGGCTCCAAGGGGTATTCCACTGGAACTGGCCTTGGGGCCCCCAGGGGTCGGGCCCCTGGAACAACGGTTGGGGCCTCAAGGGGTTGGGCCCCTGGAAGCTGGTGTTGGGGCCCCCAGGGGTTGGGCCCCTGGAGTTATGGTTCGGGCCCCCAGGGGTTGGGCCCCTGGAGCTGGTGTTGGGGCCCCCAGGGGTTGGGCCCCTGGAGCTATAGTTCGGGTCCCCAAGGGGTTGGGCCCCTGAAGCTATGGTTCGGGTGCTCAGGGGTTGGGCCCCTGGAGCTGGTGTTGGGGCCCCCAGGGGTTGGGCCCCTGGAGCTATGGTTCGGGCGCTCAGGGGTTGGGCCCCTGGAGCTATCGTTCGGGCCCCCAGGGGTTGGGCCCCTGGAGCTGGTGTTGGGGCCCCCAGGGGTTGGGCCCCTGGAGCTATGGTTCGGGCCCCCGGGGCTTGTGCCCCTGGAGCTGGTGTTGGGCCCCCAGGGGTTGGGCCCCTGGAGCTATGGTTCGGGCGCTCAGGGGTTGGACCCCTGGAGCTATCGTTCGGGCCCCCAGGGGTTGGGCCCCTGGAGCTGGTGTTGGGGCCCCCAGGGGTTGGGCCCCTGGAGCTATGGTTCGGGCGCTCAGGGATTGGGCCCCTGGAGCTGTGGTTCGGGCCCCCAGGGGTTGGGCCCCTGGAGCTATCGTTCGGGCCCCCAGGGGTTGGGCCCTTGGAGCTGGTGTTGGGGCCCCCAGGGGTTGGGCCCCTGGAGCTGGTGTTGGGGCCCCCAGGGGTTGGGCCCCTGGAGCTATGGTTCGGGCGCTCAGGGGTTGGGACCCTGGAGCTGTGGTTCGGGCCCCCAGGGGTTGGGCCCCTGGAGCTGTATTTCGGGCCCCAGGGGTTGGGTCCCTGGAGCTATCGTTCGGGCCCCTAGGGGTTGGGCCCCTGGAGCTGGTGTTGGGGGCCCCCAGGGGTTGGTCCCCTGGAGCTGTTTTTCGGGCCCCAGGGGTTGGGCCCCTGGAGCTATCGTTCGGGCCCCCAGGGGTTGGGCCCCTGGAGCTGGTGTTGGGGCCCCCAGGGGTTGGGCCCCTGGAGCTATGGTTCGGGCGCTCAGGGGTTGGGCTCCTGGAGCTGTGGTTCGGGCCCCCAGGAGTTGGGCCCATGGAGCTATCGTTCGGGCCCCCAGGGGTTGGGCCCCTGGAGCTAGTGTTGGGGCCCCCAGGGGTTGGGCCCCTGGAGCTGTGGTTCGGGCCCCCAGGGGTTGGGCCCCTGGAGCTGGTGTTTGGGCCCCCAGGGGTTGAGCCCCTGGAGCTGTGGTTCGGGGCCCCAGGGGGTTGGGCCCCTGGAGGTGGTGTTGGGGCCCCCAGGGGTTGGGCCCCTGGAGCTGGTGTTGGGGCCCCCAGGGGGTTGGGCCCCTGGAGCTATGGTTCGGGCCACCAGGGGTTGGGCCCCTGGAGCTGGTGTTGGGGCCCCCAGGGGTTGGGCCCCTGGAGCTATGGTTCGGGCCCCCAGGGGTTGGGCCCCTGGAGCTATGGTTCGGGCCCCCAGGGGTTGGGCCCTGGAGCTATGGTTCGGGCCCCCAGGGGTTGCGCCCCTGGAGCTATGGTTCGGGGCGCTCAGGGGTTGGGTCCCCTGGAGGTATGGTTCGGGCGCTCAGGGGTTGGCACATGGAGCTGGTGTTGGGGCCCCCAGGGGTTGGGCCCCTGGAGCTATGGTTCGGGCCCCCAGGGGTTGGGCCCCTGGAGATATGGTTCGGGCGCTCAGGGGTTGGGCCCCTGGAGCTATGGTTCGGGCGCTCAGGGGTTGGGCCTCTGGATCTATGGTTCGGTCCCCCAGGGGTTGGGCCCCTGGAGCTGGTGTTGGGGCCCCCAGGGGTTGGGCCCCTGGAGCTGGTGTTGGGCCACCAGGGGTTGGGCCCCTGGAGCTATGGTTCGGGCGCTCAGGGGTTGGGCCCCTGGAGCTATGGTTCGGGCGCTCAGGGGATGGGCCCCTGGAGCTGTGGTTCGGGAACCCAAGGGGTTTGGCCCTTGGAGCTATGGTTCGGGCCCCCAGGGGTTGGGCCCCTGGAGCTGGTGTTGGGGACCCCACGGGTTTGGGCCCCTGGAGCTATGGTTCGGGCCCCCAGGGGTTGGGCCCCTGGAGCTGGTGTTGGAGCCCCCAGGGGTTGGGCCCATGGAGCTATGGTTCGGGCGCTCATGGGTTGGGCCCCTGGACTATGGTTCGGGCCTCCAGGGGGTTGGGCAACTGGAGCTGGTGTTGGGGCCCCCAGGGGTTGGGCCCCTGGAGCTATCGTTCGGACCCCCCAGGGGTTGGGCCCCTGAGCTGGTGTTGGGGCCCCCAGGGGTTGGGCCCCTGGAGCTATGGTTCGGGCCCCCCAGGGGTTGGGCCCCTGGAGCTATGGTTCGGGCGCTCAGGGGTTGGGCCCCTGGAGCTATCGTTCGGGCGCTCAGGGGTTGGGCCCCTGGAGCTGTGGTTCGGGCCCCCAGGGGTTGGGCCCCTGGAGCTGGTGTTGGGGCCCCCAGGGGTTGGGCCCCTGGAGGTATGGTTCGGGCCCCAGGGGTTGGGCCCCTGGAGCTATGGTTCGGGCGCTCAGTTGTGGGGCCGCTGGAGTTATGGTTCGGGCCCCCAGGGGTTGGGCCCCTGGAGCTGGTGTTGGGGCCCCCAGGGGTTGGGCCCCTGGAGCTATGGTTCGGGCCTCCAGGGGTTGGGCCCCTGGAGCTGGTGTTGGGGCCCCCAGGGGTTGGGCCCCTGGAGCTGGTGTTTTGGGCCCCCAGGGGTTGGGCCCCTGGAGCTGTGGTTCGGGCCCCCAGGGGTTGGGCCCCTGGAGCTGGTGTTGGGGCCCCCAGGGGTTGGGCCCCTGGAGCTATGGTTCGGGCCCCCAGGGGTTGGGCCCCTGGAGCTGGTGTTGGGGCCCCCAGGGGTTGGGCCCCTGGAGCTATGGTTCGGGCGCTCAGGGGTTGGGCCCCTGGAGCTATGGTTCGGGCCCCCAGGGGTTGGGCCCCTGGAGCTGGTGTTGGGGCCCCCAGGGGTTGGGCCCCTGGAGCTATGGTTGGGGCGCTCAGGGGTTGGGCCCCTGGAGCTGGTGTTGGGGAACCCAGATGTTGGACCCCTGGAGCTATGGTTCGGGCGCTCAGGGGTTGGGCCCCTGGAGCTA
Source organism: Gopherus flavomarginatus (assembly GCF_025201925.1). Classification (NCBI taxonomy): domain Eukaryota; kingdom Metazoa; phylum Chordata; order Testudines; family Testudinidae; genus Gopherus; species Gopherus flavomarginatus. The sequence goes on along the minus strand of NW_026114669.1, from coordinate 180,134 downwards.
TGGTTCGGGTGCTCAGGGGTTGGGCCCCTGGAGCTATGGTTCGGGCCCCCAGGGGTTGAGCCCCTGGAGCTGGTGTTGGGACCCAGGGGTTGGGCCCCTGGAGCTATCGTTCGGGCCCCCAGGGGTTGAGCCCCTGAAGCTATGGTTCGGGCGCTCAGGGGTTGGGCCCCTGGAGCTATCGTTCGGGCCCCCAGGGGATGGGCCCCTGGAGCTATGGTTCGGGCGCTCAGGGGTTGGGCCCCTGGAGCTATGGTTCGGGCGCTCAGGGGTTGGGCCCCTGGAGCTGTGGTTCGGGCCCCCAGGGGTTGGGCCCCTGGAGCTATCGTTCGGGCCCCCAGGGATTGGGCCCCTGGAGCTGGTGTTGGGGCCCCCAAGGGTTGGGCCCCTGGAGCTATGGTTCGGGCCCCCAGGGGTTGGGCCCCTGGAGCTATGGTTCGGACGCTCAGGGGTTGGGCCCCTGGAGCTATGGTTCGGGCGCTCAGGGGTTGGGCCCCTGGAGCTGTGGTTCGGGCCCCCAGGGGTTCGGCCCCTGGAGCTGGTGGTGGGGCCCCCAGGGGTTTGGGCCCCTGGAGCTATGGTTCGGGCGCACAGGGGTTGGGCCCCTGGAGCTATGGTTCGGGCCCCCAGGGGTTGGGCCCCTGGAGCTATGGTTCGGGCGCTCAGATGTTGGGCCCCTGGAGCTATGGTTCGGAGCGCTCAGGGGATGGCCCCTGGAGCTGTGGTTCGGGAACCCAAGGGGTTTGGCCCTTGGAGCTATGGTTCGGGCCCCCAGGGGTTGGGCCCCTGGAGCTGGTGTTGGGGACCCCACGGGTTGGGCCCCTGGAGCTATGGTTCGGGCCCCCAGGGGTTGGGCCCCTGGAGCTGGTGTTGGAGCCCCCAGGGGTTGGGCCCATGGAGCTATGGTTCGGGCGCTCAGGGGTTGGGCCCCTGGAGCTATGGTTCGGGCCTCCAGGGGTTGGGCAACTGGAGCTGGTGTTGGGGCCCCCAGGGGTTGGGCCCCTGGAGCTATGGTTCGGACCCCCAGGGGTTGGGCCCCTGGAGCTGGTGTTGGGGCCCTCAGGGGTTGGGCCCCTGGAGCTATGGTTCGGGCCCCCAGGGGGTTGGGCCCCTGGAGCTATGGTTCGGGCGCTCAGGGGTTGGGCCCCTGGAGCTATGGTTCGGGCGCTCAGGGGTTGGGCCCCTGGAGCTGTGGTTCGGGCCCCCAGGGGTTGGGCCCCTGGAGCTGGTGTTGGGGCCCCCAGGGTTTGGGCCCCTGGAGGTATGGTTCGGGCCCCCAGGGGTTGGGCCCCTGGAGCTATGGTTCGGGCGCTCAGTTGTTGGGCCCCTGGAGTTATGGTTCGGGCCCCCAGGGGTTGGGCCCCTGGAGCTGGTGTTGGGGCCCCCAGGGGTTGGGCCCCTGGAGCTATGGTTCGGGCCTCCAGGGGTTGGGCCCCTGGAGCTGGTGTTGGGGCCCCCAGGGGTTGGGCCCCTGGAGCTGGTGTTGGGGCCCCCAGGGGTTGGGCACCTGGAGCTGTGGTTCGGGCCCCCAGGGGTTGGGCCCCTGGAGCTGGTGTTGGGGCCCCCAGGGGTTGGGCCCCTGGAGCTATGGTTCCGGCCCCCAGGGGTTGGGCCCCAGGAGCTGGTGTTGGGGCCCCCAGGGGTTGGGCCCCTGGAGCTATGGTTCGGGCGCTCAGGGTTGGGCCCCTGGAGCTATGGTTCGGGCCCCCAGGGGTTGGGCCCCTGGAGCTGGTGTTGGGGCCCCCAGGGGTTGGGCCCTGGAGCTATGGTTGGGGCGCTCAGGGGTTGGGCCCCTGGAGCTGGTTGTTGGGGCCCCCAGATGTTGGACCCCTGGAGCTATGGTTCTGGCGCTCAGGGGTTGGGCCCCTGGAGCTATGGTTCGGATGCTCAGGGGTTGGGCCCCTGGAGCTATGGTTCGGGCGCCCAGGGTTTGAGCCCCTGGAGCTGGTGTTGGGACCCAGGGGTTGGGCCCCTGGAGCTATCGTTCGGGCCCCCAGGGGTTGGGCCCCTGAAGCTATGGTTCGGGCGCTCAGGGGTTGGGCCCCTGGAGCTATCGTTCGGGCCCCCAGGGGGTGGGCCCCTGGAGCTATGGTTCGGGCGCTCAGGGGTTGGGCCCCTGGAGCTATGGTTCGGGCGCTCAGGGGTTGGGCCCCTGGAGCTGTGGTTCGGGCCCCCAGGGGTTGGGCCCTTGGAGCTATCGTTCGGGCCCCCAGGGGTTGGGCCCCTGGAGCTGGTGTTGGGGCCCCCAGGGTTTGGGCCCCTGGAGCTATGGTTCGGGCCCCCAGGGGTTGGGCCCCTGGAGCTATGATTCGGACGCTCAGGGGTTGGGCCCCTGGAGCTATGGTTCGGGCGCTCAGGGGTTGGGCCCCTGGAGCTGTGGTTCGGGCCCCCAGGGGTTGGGCCCCTGGAGCTGGTGTTGGGGCCCCCAGGGGTTGGGCCCCTGGAGCTATGGTTCGGGCGCACAGGGGTTGGGCCCCTGGAGCTATGGTTCGGGCCCCCAGGGGTTGGGCCCCTGGAGCTATGGTTCGGGCGCTCAGGGGTTGGGCCCCTGGAGCTATGGTTCGGGCGCTCAGGGGTTGGGCCCCTGGAGCTATGGTTCGGGCGCTCAGGGGTTGGGCCCCTGGAGCTATGGTTCGGGCGCTCAGGGGTTGGGCCCCTGGAGGTGGTGTTGGGGCCCCCAGGGGTTGGGCCCCTGGAGCTATGGTTCGGGTTCCAGGGGTTGGGCCCCTGGAGCTATGGTTCGGTCGCTCAGGGGTTGGGCCCCTGGAGCTGGTGTTGGGGCCCCCAGGGGTTGGGCCCCTGGAGTTATGGTTCAGGCGGTCAGGGGTTGGGCCCCTGGAGCTATGGTTCGGGCGCTCAGGGGTTGGGCCCCTGGAGCTATGGTTCGGGCCCCCAGGGGTTGGGCCCCTGGAGCTGGTGTTGGGGCCCCCAGGGGTTGGGCCCCTGAGCTATGGTTCGGGCCCCCATTGGTTGGGCCTCTGGAGCTGGTGTTGGGGCCCCCAGGGGTTGGGTCCCTGGAGCTTGTGTTGGGGCCCCCAGGGGTTGGGCCCCTGGAGCTATGGTTCGGGAGCTCAGGGGTTGGGCCCCTGGAGCTGTGGTTCGGGCCCCCCAGGGGTTAGGCCCCTGGAGCTATCGTTCGGGCCCCCACGGGTTGGGCCCCTGGAGCTGGTGTTGGGGCCCCCAGGGGTTGGGCCCCTGGAGCTGTGGTTCGGGCGCTCAGGGGTTGGGCCCCTGGAGCTGGTGTTGGGGTCCCCAGGGGTTGGGCCCCTGAAGCTATGGTTCGGGCCCACAGGGGTTGGGCCCCTGAAGCTATCGTTCGGGCCCCCAGGGGTTGGGCTCCTGGAGCTGGTGTTGGGGCCCCCAGGGGTTGGGCCCCTGGAGCTGTGGTTCGGGCCCCCAGGGTTTGGGCCCCTAGAGCTGTGGTTCGGGCCCCCAGGGGTTGGGCCCCTGGAGCTATGGTTCGGGCGCTCAGGGGTTGGGACCCTGGAGCTGGTGTTCGGGATCCCAGGGTTTGGACCCCTGGAGCTATGGTTCGGGCCCCCAGGGGTTGGGCCCCTGGAGCTATGGTTCGGGCGCTCAGGGGTTGGGCCCCTGGAGCTGGTGTTGGGGCCCCCAGGGGTTGGGCCCCTGGAGCCGGTGTTGGGGCCCCCAGGGGTTGGGCCCCTGGAGGTGTGGTTCGGGCCCCCAGGGGTTGGGCCCCTGGAGCTGGTGTTGGGGCCCCCAGGGGTTGGGCCCCTGGAGCTATGGTTCGGGCGCTCAGGGGTTGGGCCCCTGGAGCTGTGGTTCGGGGGCTCAGGGCTTGGGCCCCTGGAGCTGTGGTTCGAGCCCCAGGGGTTGGGCCCCTAGAGCTATCGTTCGGTCCCCCAGGGGTTGGGCCCCTGGAGCTGGCGTTGGGGCCACCAGGGGTTGGGCCCCTGGAGCTGTGGTTCGGGCCCCCAGGGGTTGGGCCCCTGGAGCTATCGTTCGGGCCTCCAGGGGTTCTGCCCCTGGAGCTGGTGTTGGGGCCCCCAGGGGTTGGGCCCCTGGAGCTATGGTTCGGGCGCTCAGTTGTTGGGCCCCTGGAGCTATCGTTCGGGCCCCCAGGGGTTGGGCCCCTGGAACTGGTGTTGGGGCCCCCAGGGGTTGGGCCCCTGGAGCTGTGGTTCGGGCCCCCAGGGGTTGGGCCCCTGGAGCTGGTATTGGGGCCCCCAGGGGTTGGGCCCCTGGAGCTATAGTTCGGGCGCTAAGGGGTTGGGCCCCTGAAGCTATGGTTCGGGCGCTCAGGGGTTGGGCCCCTGGAGCTGGTGTTGGGGCCCCCAGGGGTTGGGCCCCTGGAGCTATGGTTCGGGCGCTCAGGGGTTGGGCCCCTGGAGCTATCGTTCGGGCCCCCAGGGGTTGGGACCCTGGAGCTGGTGTTGGGGCCCCCAGGGTTTGGGCCCCTGGAGCTATGGTTCGGGCCCCGAGGGGTTGGGCCCCTGGAGCTGGTGTTTTGGCCCCCAGGGGTTGGGCCCCTGGAGCTATGGTTCGGGCGCTCAGGGGTTGGACCCCTGGAGCTATCGTTCGGGCCCCCAGGGGTTGGGCCCCTGGAGCTGGTGTTGGGGCCCCCAGGGGTTGGGCCCCTGGAGCTATGGTTCGGGCGCTCAGGGATTGGGCCCCTGGAGCTGTGGTTCGGGCCCCCAGGGGTTGGGCCCCTGGAGCTGTCGTTCGGGCCCCCAGGGGTTGGGCCCTTAGAGCTGGTGTTGGGGCCCCCAGGGGTTGGGCCCCTGGAGCTGGTGTTGGGGCCTCCAGGGGTTGGGCCCCTGGAGCTATGGTTCGGGCGCTCAGGGGTTGGGACCCTGGAGCTGTGGTTCGGGCCCCCAGGGGTTGGGCCCCTGGAGCTGTATTTCGGGCCCCAGGGGTTGGGTCCCTGGAGCTATCGTTCGGGCCCCCAGGGGTTGGGCCCCTGGAGCTGGTGTTGGGGCCCCCAGGGGTTGGGCCCCTGGAGCTATGGTTCGGGCGCTCAGGGGTTGGGCTCCTGGAGCTGTGGTTCGGGCCCCCAGGAGTTGGGCCAATGGAGCTATTGTTCGGGCCCCCAGGGGTTGGGCCCCTGGAGCTAGTGTTGGGGTCCCCAGGGGTTGGGCCCCTGGAGCTGGTGTTTGGGCCCCCAGGGGTTGAGCCCCTGGAGCTGTGGTTCGGGGCCCCAGGGGTTGGGCCCCTGGAGGTGGTGTTGGGGCCTCCAGGGGTTGGGCCCCTGGAGCTGGTGTTGGGGCCCCCAGGGGTTGGGCCCCTGGAGCTATGGTTCGGGCCCCCATGGGTTGGGCCCCCTGGAGCTGGTGTTGGGGCCCCCAGGGGTTGGGCCCCTGGAGCTATGGTTCGGGCCCCCAGGGGTTGGGCCCCTGGAGCTATGGTTCGGGCCCCCAGGGGTTGGGCCCTGGAGCTATGGTTCGGGCCCCCAGGGGTTGGGCCCCTGGAGCTATGGTTCGGGCGCTCAGGGGTTGGGTCCCTGGAGCTATGGTTCGGGCGCTCAGGGGTTGGGACCATGGAGCTGGGGTTCGGGCCCCCAGGGATTGGGCCCCTGGAGCTGGTGTTGGGGCCCCCAGGGGTTGGGCCCCTGGAGCTATGGTTCGGGCCCCCAGGGGTTGGGCCCCTGGAGATATGGTTCGGGCGCTCAGGGGTTGGGCCCCTTGAGCTATGGTTCGGGCGCTCAGGGGTTGGGCCCCTGGAGTTGTGCTTTGGGCCCCCAGGGGTTGGGCCCCTGGAGCTGGTGTTGGGGCCCCCAGGGGTTGGGCCCCTGGAGCTGGTGTTGGGGCCCCCAGGGATTGGGCCCCTGGAGCTATGGTTCGGGCGCTCAGGGATTGGGCCCCTGGAGCTATGGTTTGAGCGCTCAGGGGTTGGGCCCCTGGAGCTGTGGTTCGGGAACCCAAGGGATTGGGCCCTTGGAGCTATAGTTCGGGCCCCCAGGGGTTGGGCCCCTGGAGCTAGTGTTGGGGACCCCACGGGTTGGGCCCCTGGAGCTATGGTTCGAGCCCCCAGGGGTTGGGCTCCTGGAGCTGGTGTTGGGGTCCCCAGGGGTTGGGCCCCTGGAGCTATGGTTCGGGCCCCCAGGGGTTGGGCCCCTGGAGCTGGTGTTGGGGCCCCCAGGGGTTGGGCCCCTGTAGCTATCGTTCGGGCCCCCAGGGGTTGGGCCCCTGGAGCTGGTGTTGGGGCCCCCAGGGGTTGGGCCCCTGGAGCGATGGTTCGGGCGCTCAGGGGTTGAGCCCCTGGAGCTATGGTTCGGGCGCTCAGGGGTTAGGCCCCTGGAGCTGTGGTTCGGGCCCCCAGAGGTTGGTCCCCTGGAGATATGGTTCGGGCGCTCAGGGGTTGGGCCCCTTGAGCTATGGTTCGGGCGCTCAGGGGTTGGGCGACTGGAGTTGTGCTTTGGGCCCCCAGGGGTTAGGCCCCTGGAGCTGGTGTTGGGGCCCCCAGGGGTTGGGCCCCTGGAGCTGGTGTTGGGGCCCCCAGGGATTGGGCCCTTGGAGCTATGGTTCGGGCGCTCAGGGGTTGGGCCCCTGGAGCTATGGTTCGGGCGCTCAGGGGATGGGCCCCTGGAGCTGTGGTTCGGGAACCCAAGGGGTTGGGCCCTTGGAGCTATGGTTCGGGCCCCCAGGGGTTGGGCTCCTGGAGCTGGTGTTGGGGACCCCACGGGTTGGGCCCCTGGAGCTATGGTTCGGGCCCCCAGGGGTTGGGCCCCTGGAGCTGGTGTTGGGGCCCCCAGGGGTTAGGCCCATGGAGCTATGGTTCGGGCGCTCAGGGGTTGGGCCCCTGGAGCTATGGTTCGGGCCTCCAGGGGTTGGGCAACTGGAGCTGGTGTTGGGGCCCCCAGGGGTTGGGCCCCTGGAGCTATCGTTCGGGCCCCCAGGGGTTGGGCCCCTGGAGCTGGTGTTGGGGCCCCCAGGGGTTGGGCCCCTGGAGCTATGGTTTGGGCCCCCAGGGGTTGGGCCCTGGAGCTATGGTTTGGGCCCCCAGGGGTTGCGCCCTGGAGCTATGGTTCGGGCCCCCAGGGGTTGGGCCCCTGGAGATATGGTTCGGGCGCTCAGGGGTTGGGTCCCTGGAGCTATGGTTCGGGCGCTCAGGGGTGGGCCCATGGAGCTGGGGTTCGGGCCCCCAGGGGTTGGGCCCCTGGAGCTGGTGTTGGGGCCCCTAGGGGTTGGGCCCCTGGAGCTATGGTTCGGGCCCCCAGGGGTTGGGCCCCTGGAGATATGGTTCGGCGCTCAGGGGTTGGGCCCCTTGAGCTATGGTTCGGGCGCTCAGGGGTTGGGCCCCTGGAGTTGTGCTTTGGGCCCCCAGGGGTTGGGCCCCTGGAGCTGGTGTTGGGGCCCCCAGGGGTTGGGCCCCTGGAGCTGGTGTTGGGGCCCCCAGGGATTGGGCCCCTGGAGCTATGGTTCGGGCGCTCAGGGGTTGGGCCCCTGGAGCTATGGTTCGGGCGCTCAGGGGATGGGCCCCTGGAGCTGTGGTTCAGGAACCCAAGGGGTTGGGCCCTTAGAGCTATGGTTCGGGCCCCCAGGGGTTGGTCCCCTGGAGCTGGTGTTGGCGACCCCACGGATTGGGCCCCTGGAGCTATGGTTCGGGCCCCCAGGGGTTGGTCCCCTGGAGCTGGTGTTGGGGACCCTACGGGTTGGGCCCCTGGAGCTATGGTTCGGGCCCCCAGGGGTTGGGCCCCTGGAGCTGGTGTTGGGGCCCCCAGGGGTTGGGCCCCTGGAGCTATGGTTCGGGCCTCCAGGGGTTGGGCAACTGGAGCTGGTGTTGGGGCCCCCAGGGGTTGGGCCCCTGGAGCTATCGTTCGGGCCCCCAGGGTTTGGGCCCCTGGAGCTGGTGTTGGGGCCCCCAGGGGTTGGGCCCCTGGAGCTATGGTTCGGGCCCCCAGGGGTTGGGCCCCTGGAGCTATGGTTCGGGCGCTCAGGGGTTGGGCCCCTGGAGCTGTGGTTCGGGCCCCAAGGGGTTGGGCCCCTGGAGCTGGTTTTGGGAACCCAGGGGTTGGGCCCCTGGAGCTATCGTTGGGGCCCCCAGGGGTTGGGCCCCTGCAGCTGGTGTTGTGGCCCCCAGGGGTTGGGCCCCTGGAGCTATGGTTCGGGCCCCCAGGGGTTGGGCCCCTGGATCTGGTGTTGGGGCCCCCAGGGGTTGGGCCCCTGGAGCTGGTTTTGGGGCCCCCAGGGCTTGGGCCCCTGGAGCTATGGTTCGGGCCCCCAGGGGTTGGGCCCCTGGAGCTATGGTTCGGGCGCTCAGGGGTTGGGCCCCTGGAGCTATGGTTCGGGCGCTCAGGGGTTGGGCCCCTGGAGCTCTGGTTCGGGCCCCCAGGGGTTGGGCCCCTGGAGCTGGTGTTGGGGCCCCCAGGGGTTGGGCCCCTGGAGCTGGTGTTGGGGCCCCCAGGGGTTTGGACCCTGGAGCTCATGTTGGGGCCCCCAGGGGTTGGGCCCCTGGAGCTATGGTTCGGGCGCTCAGGGGTTGGGCCCCTGTAGCTGTGGTTCGGGCCCCCAGGGGTTGGGCCCCTGGAGCTGGTGTTGGGGCCCCCAGGGGTTGGGCCCCTGGAGCTATGGTTCGGGCCCCGAGGGGTTGGGCCCCTGGAGCTGGTGTTGGGGCCCCCAGGGGTTGTGCCCCTGGAGCTATGGTTCGGTCGCTCAGGGGTTGGACCCCTGGAGCTATCGTTCGGGCCCCCAGGGGTTGGGCCCCTGGAGCTGGTGTTGGGGCCCCCAGGGGTTGGGCCCCTGGAGCTATAGTTCGGGCGCTCAGGGATTGGGCCCCTGGAGCTGTGGTTCGGGCCCCCAGGGGTTGGGCCCCTGGAGCTATCGTTCGGGCCCCCAGGGGTTGGGCCTTTGGAGCTGGTGTTTGGGCTCCCAGGGGTTGGGCCCCTGGAGCTGGTGTTGGGGCCCCCAGGGGTTGGGCCCCTGGAGGTATGGTTCGGGCGCTCAGGGGTTGGGACCCTGGAGCTGTGGTTCGGGCCCCCAGGGGTTGGGCCCCTGGAGCTGTATTTCGGGCCCCCAGGGGTTGGGCCCCTGGAGCTGTGGTTCGGGCCCCCAGGGGTTAGGTTCCTGGAGCTATCGTTTGGGCCCCAAGGGGTTGGGCCCCTGGAGCTGGTGTTGGGGCACCCAGGGGTTGGGCCCCTGTAGCTGTGGTTCGGGCCCCCAGGGGTTGGGCCCCTGGAGCTCGTGTTGGGGTCCCCAGGGGTTGGGCCCCTGGAGCTATGGTTCGGGCCCCCTGGGGTTGGGCCCCTGGAGCTGGTGTTGGGGCCCCCAGGGGTTGGGCCCCTGGAGTTGGTGTTGGGGCCCCCAGGGGTTGGGCCCCTGGAGCTATCGTTCGGGCCCCCAGGGGTTGGGCCCCTGGAGCTGGTGTTGGGGCCCCCAGGGGTTGGGACCCTGGAGCGATGGTTCGGGCGCTCAGGGGTTGAGCCCCTGGAGCTATGGTTCGGGCGCTCAGGGGTTAGGCCCCTGGAGCTGTGGTTCGGGCCCCCAGAGGTTGGTCCCCTGGAGATATGGTTCGGGCGCTCAGGGGTTGGGCCCCTTGAGCTATGGTTCGGGCGCTCAGGGGTTGGGCCCCTGGAGTTGTGCTTTGGGCCCCCAGGGGTTGGGCACCTGGAGCTGGTGTTGGGGCCCCCAGGGGTTGGGTCCCTGGAGCTGGTGTTGGGGCCCCCAGGGATTGGGCCCTTGGAGCTATGGTTCGGGCGCTCAGGGGTTGGGCCCCTGGAGCTATGGTTCGGGCGCTCAGGGGATGTGCCCCTGGAGCTGTGGTTCGGGAACCCAAGGGGTTGGGCCCATGGAGCTATGGTTCGCGCCCCCAGGGGTTGGGCCCCTGGAGCTGGTGTTGGGGACCCCACGGGTTGGGCCCCTGGAGCTATGGTTCGGGCCCCCAGGGGTTGGGCCCCTGGAGCTGGTGTTGGGGCCCCCAGGGGTTGGGCCCATGGAGCTATGGTTCGGGCGCTCAGGGGTTGGGCCCCTGGAGCTATGGTTCGGGCCTCCAGGTTTTGGGCAACTGGAGCTGGTGTTGGGGCCCCCAGGGGTTGGGCCCCTGGAGCTATCGTTCGGGCCCCCAGGGGTTGGGCCCCTGGAGCTGGTGTTGTGGCCCCCAGGGGTTGGGCCCCTGGAGCTATGGTTCGGGCCCCCAGGGGTTGGGCCCCTGGAGCTATGGTTCGGGCGCTCAGGGGTTGGGCCCCTGGAGCTGTGGTTCGGGCCCCCAGGGGTTGGGCCCCTGGAGCTGGTTTTGGGACCCCAGGGGTTGGGCCCCTGGAGCTATCGTTCGGGCCCCCAGGGGTTGGGCCCCTGGAGCTGGTGTTGGGGCCCCCAGGGGTTGGGCCCCTGGAGCTATGGTTCGGGCCTCCAGGGGCTGGGCCCCTGGATCTGCTGTTGGGGCCCCCAGGGGTTGGGCCCCTGGAGCTGGTGTTGGGGCCCCCAGGGGTTTGGCCCCTGGAGCTCATGTTGGGGCCCCCAGGGGTTGGGCCCCTGGAGCTATTGTTCGGGCGCTCAGGGGTTGGGCCCCTGTAGCTGTGGTTCGGGCCCCCAGGGGTTGGGCCCCTGGAGCTGGTGTTGGGGCCCCCAGGGGTTGGACCCCTGGAGCTATGGTTCGGGCGCTCAGGGGTTGGGCCCCTTGAGCTATCGTTCGGGCCCCCAAGGGTTGGGCCCCTGGAGCTGGTGTTGGGGCCCCCAGGGGTTGTGCCCCTGGAGCAATGGTTCGGTCGCTCAGGGGTTGGACCCCTGGAGCTATCGTTCGGGCCCCCAGGGGTTGGGCCCCTGGAGCTGGTGTTGGGGCCCCCAGGGGTTGGGCCCCTGGAGCTATAGTTCGGACGCTCAGGGATTGGGCCCCTGGAGCTGTGGTTCGGGCCCCCAGGGGTTGGGCCCCTGGAGCTATCGTTCGGGCCCCCAGGGGTTGGGCCTTTGGAGCTGGTGTTTGGGCTCCCAGGGGTTGGGCCCCTGGAGCTGGTGTTGGGGCCCGCAGGGGTTGGGCCCCTGGAGGTATGGTTCGGGCGCTCAGGGGTTGGGACCCTGGAGCTGTGGTTCGGGCCCCCAGGGGTTGGGCCCCTGGAGCTGTATTTCGGGCACCCAGGGGTTGGGCCACTGGAGCTGTGGTTCGGGCCCCCAGGGGTTGGGCTCCTGGAGCTATCGTTCGGGCCCCAAGGGGTTGGGCCCCTGGAGCTGGTGTTGGGGCCCCCAGGGGTTGGGCCCCTGTAGCTGTGGTTCGGGCCCCCAGGGGTTGGGCCCCTGGAGCTCGTGTTGGGGTCCCCAGGGGTTGGGCCCCTGGAGCTATGGTTCGGGCCCCCAGGGGTTGGGCCCCTGGAGCTATGGTTCGGGCGCTCAGGGGTTGGGTCCCTGGAGCTATGGTTCGGGCGCTCAGGGGTGGGCCCATGGAGCTGGGGTTCGGGCCCCCAGGGGTTGGGCCCCTGGAGCTGGTGTTGGGGCCCCTAGAGGTTGGGCCCCTGGAGCTATGGTTCGGGCCCCCAGGGGTTGGGCCCCTGGAGATATGGTTCGGGCGCTCAGGGGTTGGGCCCCTTGAGCTATGGTTCGGGCGCTCAGGGGTTGGGCCCCTGGAGTTGTGCTTTGGGCCCCCAGGGGTTGGGCCCCTGGAGCTGGTGTTGGGGCCCCCAGGGGTTGGGCCCCTGGAGCTGGTGTTGGGGCCCCCAGGGATTGGGCCCCTGGAGCTATGGTTCGGGCGCTCAGGGGTTGGGCCCCTGGAGCTAGGGTTGGGGCGCTCAGGGGATGGGCCCCTGGAGCTGTGGTTCGGGAACCCAAGGGGTTGGGCCCTTAGAGCTATGGTTCGGGCCCCCAGGGGTTGGTCCCCTGGAGCTGGTGTTGGGGACCCCACGGATTGGGCCCCTGGAGCTATGGTTCGGGCCCCCAGGGGTTGGTCCCCTGGAGCTCGTGTTGGGGACCCTACGGGTTGGGCCCCTGGAGCTATGGTTCGGGCCCCCAGGGGTTGGGCCCCTGGAGCTGGTGTTGGGGCCCCCAGGGGTTGGGCCCCTGGAGCTATGGTTCGGGCCTCCAGGGGTTGGGCAACTGGAGCTGGTGTTGGGGCCCCCAGGGGTTGGGCCCCTGGAGCTATCGTTCGGGCCCCCAGGGGTTGGGCCCCTGGAGCTGGTGTTGGGGCCAACAGGGGTTGGGCCCCTGGAGCTATGGTTCGGGCCCCCAGGGGTTGGGCCCCTGGAGCTATGGTTCGGGCGCTCAGGAGTTGGGCCCCTGGAGCTGTGGTTCGGGCCCCCAGGGGTTGGGCCCCTGGAGCTGGTTTTGGGAACCCAGGGGTTGGGCCCCTGGAGCTGGTGTTGGGGCCCCCAGGGGTTGGGCCCCTGGAGCTATGGTTCGGGCCCCCAGGGGTTGGGCCCCTGGATCTGGTGTTGGGGTCCCCAGGGGTTGGGCCCCTGGAGCTGGTGTTGGGGCCCCCAGGGCTTGGGCCCCTGGAGCTATGGTTCGGGCCCCCAGGGGTTGGGCCCCTGGAGCTATGGTTCGGGCGCTCAGGGGTTGGGCCCCTGGAGCTCTGGTTCGGGCCCCCAGGGGCTGGGCCCCTGGAGCTGGTGTTGGGGCCCCCAGGGGTTGGGCCCCTGGAGCTGGTGTTGGGGCCCCCAGGGGTTTGGCCCCTGGAGCTCATGTTGGGGCCCCCAGGGGTTGGGCCCCTGGAGCTATGGTTGGGGCGCTCAGGGGTTGGGCCCCTGTAGCTGTGGTTCGGGCCCCAGGGGTTGGGCCCCTGGAGCTGGTGTTGGGGCCCCCAGGGGTTGGGCCCCTGGAGCTATGGTTCGGGCGCTCAGGGGTTGGGCCCCTGGAGCTATCGATCGGTCCCCTAGGGGTTGGGACCCTGGAGCTGGTGTTGGGGCCCCCAGGGTTTGGGCCCCTGGAGCTATGGTTCGGGCCCCGAGGGGTTGGGCCCCTGGAGCTGCTGTTGGGGCCCCAAGGGGTTGTGCCCCTGGAGCTATGGTTCGGTCGCTCAGGGGTTGGACCCCTGGAGCTATCGTTCGGGCCCCCAGGGGTTTGGGCCCCTGGAGCTGGTGTTGGGGCCCCCAGGGGGTGGGCCCCTGGAGCTATAGTTCGGGC